>NW_026861938.1:0-115087 GCF_026571515.1 Ruditapes philippinarum | reverse complement strand
AAAAGGAAACATAGTTTCAGATGTATGTCATTCACGTACGTTTTCAATTTTAGATGTAGTTTTTTTAACTGACCCGATTCGGTCATTCTTTGCTTGTGTTTGATTTCTCTGTATAGCGAGTGACAATTGTTCATGCACTCTATCAATTTGTCATGAAGTCTGTAAATTATTCTCTCCTTATCTTCTTTGCGTCCGACTTGAAAGCATTTCAAATTACTTGGGTCGTAACATGTTGCGAATGTTCTACCACCAGGATCAATTGAGCATATTGAGTCTGTTGAGTTAACATGTATTTGTCTATGTACCATATGGGATCAACATGGAATTTGTGCAAAACAAAATTTGCCATTTGGCTCGTTTGTTATCTTCATATCGTGGACTTTAGCGGTGGCAACTTTGAACGTAGACGTTTTTGAAAATTCTGAGAAAATCTTTTTTTGCAATCCGTTAACGTGATTTTAAAAAGTTTATCTGGCATCAAATTGGCTATTCTCGATTGTCGAAATCGTTCATTGATGTTGTCCTTTTGATGTCAAACAATCGTACAAATAGACGTTGGACTTCAAAAAGATCCTTCACAAAGTAGGATAGTCGTGTCCTTAGTTTCTGAGATCAACTCGCGCATTTTTTTCTGATTTTGTTTGTGCTGAACTTATACATAGCCGCAAAGTTTTTTGACAAGCAGTCAACTTGATAGTTGTCATCTTGTTGTCGAAAAACCATTCGTCTTGGGGACGTCTGTATTCTGTTGGTATGTCACTTGCATTTGTTTTAGTGACAATTTTTTGCAAGTCGAACTGCTTCGGTTTGAAATTTTTCTCTTTCACTAAGTAATTGCACCAATTGTAAGCATAATTACTTACTTTGAGCATTTGATTCAACGTTCGTTTTTGTTTCGGTGTTGGTCTAATACCAACAGAAAAAGTACACATTACCTTATCTTTTGATTTTAAAAACTTCGATTTAGCTTCCAAGTCTGAGTAATGCGTTTTGCTTGTTTGTGAGCTATCGCCTTTAATTTCAAACATTTTTACTTTATCAATCCAATTTTCCAATGTCCCGGAACCTTTGACAAAAGCAGCGTTCCACAATATCAATGATTCGTGTTTTCGCTTCATGTTGTAATGCGGATTATACTGACAGCTAACTATATATACTTTTTTATTCTAATACTTTTTTCCAATTGTATTTCACTTATGCTTGTTCCAACAAATTCGAGAAAAGGGGTCGCTCGGAGCGAATGAGTTAAACACCCCGGCCCAAACAAGGCGGGGGGTCTAAAAAAGAGGTGCCCCCCCTAAATATTATCATCAGATTTTTTTACATATCAACTATATACCATCCACCAGTACTGGAAAAATATTGAACTTGAAAAAAATGCGTTTACTTTTCCCATTCATTATTTTGTTACAGCTCAAATAAACAAAAACTGTTATTTAAAAACAAATGGATTATACCCACAGATTGATTGATATGGTGATAAAAGTAATATAAAAATCTCTGCATTTCATGTAAAAAGAGCCTTCCATTTCAAATTCAATATCAATTAATAAAGACAAAATAGTTCAATGGTGATAAAACAAACTGAAAGGAATTTTGAAAACGTTTCAATGTCGAAAAAACATAAATCAGTTGCGAACCATAATTATGTTCGTTCTCATTTCGAAGCAGTCCGTTATATCCTTTAAATAATATGTCACAGGGTAAATATTTCATGTTTTAAAATACCTCCCATTTTCTCTACAGAAAGTTCGTCACGAGGATGTCTACAGACATTATTACAAGTTTTTAAAAAAAGGATTTCCTTTCTTAAATGGAGATAAATAAAAATACAAAGTTCGTGCAGACATAATACTATGAAATAATCATTATTTGTTGTTCCCCCTAATATTTTTAAAATATCAAGTTATTTGTAGATGTTAAGATAATAGAATCAGCCACTTGAGAAAGATATTAACAAAAAAAATTATTTAGACGTGAAAAGTTAAAACAAGAAACATTAAAGTACAAAAAAACTTTCAATTTGACAACTTTAGTTCGTATTAATTTAACTGGTAATTCTTGAACCGTCAAACAAGATATTCAATACTTATTTCAAATACTGTTCCCGGAATGTTTACAATCTGGCTGTGATGTATTCAAAAACGTACAACAATTATTTATGTATCTAAGGATTGCAGTTAATACAGTTTCTTGGAGAATAAAAAATGACAACACGGTGTAAAATTATTGAAGAGAACACCAACAATAAACAATGCGACCAGCCGGGTAATAAAAGATACACAAACTGGTGTTGAATGTTTTATAAAAGGTCTAATTGTAAACAATTAAAGATATCTCTAAATTAGAATATTTACGCTTTTTAGGTTTGAAAAGATGAACAAACAAATGTTTAATCTTGTTTGTTTGTACGATGATGAAAACGCGAAAGTACGATGATGAAAACGCGTCAGTACGATACTACGATGATAAAAACACGATAAACTATCGTGTTTTCACCATCGTATTGTCGCGTTTTCACCATCGTAGTTTCGTGATTTCGCGTTTTCATCATCGTACTGTCGTGTTTTCATCATCGTACTATCGCGTTTTCACCATCGTACTGTCGTGTTTTCATCATCGTACTATCGCGTTTTCACCATCGTACTGTCGTGTTTTCATCATCGTACTATCGCGTTTTCATCATCGTACTATCGCGTTTTCATCATCGTGCTTTCGCGTTTTCACCATCGTAGTTTCGTGATTTCGCGTTTTCACCATCGTACTATCGACTATCGCGTTTTAGATCAACACATTCATAGGCGATGGCCCTAACGGCATTCCGTATTTAACAGATATTTCTATTTTCAATAACTTAATTAACAAGAATTTATTTTGACCATTTTGCGGTATATTTTATATAAATACATAGGTTGAAAAGAAGTTAAGGGAGCTTGACAGATTACAAGAACTTATCTTTGTATCATAGTTTAGAGACCTTTCTGTTTAAAATGTGTCCTAGTTAAATCGTATACATAAACATGCACAGAGCGTTAACAGGAGTGCAGGTATTAGTTACCCGCACTCCAGATCTTGCCCATTGGTTGGCTCACTTTTGCTGGGGTTTACTTGTTGTGACGGCAGAGGAAGGGAAAGCAATAGAAATATCATATTCAGATGTTTATTCATTAGTAACGTTTTTCTGGGGTTTAATATTGTGACGTGTATTATGTTTGACTATGATACAAAAGAGAGGAACATCAAAACTATGGAAGGGATTATCCGCCACTCTAATTTATATGAAAACATTGTAATTAATATGAAGACATTCTTATTATTTTGAAGACATTTATATTGATAGGCAGACATTATTATATTATTATGAAAACAGTGTTATTAATATGAAAACATTATTAATACGTTGTAATCATTATGCAATATTAAGATGTTGTACTTGCTGACGCAACTAGAGTTCTTATTGAAATATGCGAACATTCAATTTACACTTCAATTCTAAGGCTGTTAACATGCAAACTATAATTCTATATTTAATTTGCTGGCTTTCAAATATTTTTCCTTTATTTGAATTTGCTTTCTAAAATTTATTTGACACACATTTTATTCTTACAGTGTTTCAGTATTAATTTTACAAAAATCATGGTAATTTTAGTCGCATGCTGACACTGTGTATTATGTATTCGAAACAGCCGTTTGCATAGCACACTAAGAGTTTCGAAGTATAATTCAAAATTTATTAGGTTTTTGCGCTAGAATTGGCCCTTTTAATCAACGGGGAATAACTGGAAAAAATTTAAAAATAATAACCGCTCCTTGACCGGTGTTCACAAATCTTATACTACGAAAACTAATCCGATCATGTGGAGGTTAATGACTACCAAATATTTTCCCCCTATATATAACGTATAGTAAAAAGGCAAAGTTTGAGGCAAAATATCTCAAAATCCGCCGCATACAGTATGCCACTGCATACCTTTTCTGGAAGATCTTCAAAAATGAGTTGATTTTAAGAATAAAAATGATATGTTTTTCAAGGCAGATGTTTTTCAAGACAGGGTATCACGAAGTTTGATCGGATCTTTTCAATGAGGTGATTTTTACGTCCGCACCGAAAGGGATCAGTAAGTATTAAACAGCGACCTCTGTCGTAAGAAAACGCACTACAAAAATTGGTTCCCCGCTTCGGATTGTTTTGATTAAATTTTAAACATTTTATTACAAATGAATTAACACATATTCGGTAGCGTCCATACACTGAATACCTAATGTTGATTTTAATGTTTGATTTTGAATTAAAATGTATTAAATATATTTTAAGGGAAATCATACCAATTTTCAGAATAAAACAAGAAAAACGTGTATAAAAATAAAATTAACGTATTACAAAGATATATTTCAAAATATACCTTTATAATAATAATGAAACGAAATACACTAAGTCTTGAAAATAACCAAAATCTTACATCAAATTCACTATCGCAAGAGTAAAATCGGAAATTGGAATGCCATAAAGCATAATAGGTAATCTGGCGGATAATCCCTTCCATACAAAACACTCGGCAATCTGATTAATACTCTAAATTCAACATTCTAACACTCACGTGATTTTGTCACTATAGACAAAGAAGGAAAAAAACTGGTGTTAAACTGCCAATAAACACCGGTTAGGGACTACTTGTGTATGCGCTGTTATGTTTTCACCCTCGATTGTATAGTTTACAAAGCATTTTAAAGCAACAATAAAACACATTTTTATTTATATTTTCAGTTCGTATAATGTTTTCTTTTCATACAATACCGAAATAATATCTCACATACACTAACGCCACATATTAGATCCATATCAGTTAATAAATATTTTGACAAAACGGCGCCAATCCGTAAGCAGCGTAATGACGTCATCCTAAGTAAACAACTCATTCATAAACAAGCTGCTGACGTTATTTCATAAGACAAGAATGATAAATGGGGCACTGCTGTAAACACAATACGACGTAAGTTTTTATTGTTGAAAACTTGATAAAATAATGTTTTCTTCTTATTATTTCTTTTGTATAATAATTTCTATATCTTCGCAACAGTAGGGTGCGAAAATCGAACAGCGTTATACGAAAATCGGCACCGGAAGTTATGTCCGCTTGAAAAATAACATTAGTGATTTTCCTTATTTCATCGTGTTAGAATCGAAATAACATCGGCCTGAGAGGTGTATATCGGCTATTTAACACCGGTTTGGAGTTTTGATGCGTAGGAATTGACCACGAAGGCCGTAGGTCTGAGTGGTTAATTTTGTCGCATCAAAACGACAATACCGGCCGATGTTATTTCTTAAATATTCTCTAACGTGCAGTCTTTTATAGCAAAAATTAAAAGATTCCTTTAACGATTTAACACATAACACATAATTATGAGACTCTCCTTCCCCTTTTTCTCTTCTATGTAATTGATTCCCTACTTTTTCTCTACTCCATATACATTTGTTTCTATTATACCTATTGTTATATATATTTTTCTCACAAATTTTAACATCACCAGTTCGACACCGAAATATTTAACAACTGAAAGGAGAAGAATTCTTTTAGACCCAGTCTTTCGTTCTAATCCTCTTCTTTGAATATTGTCAAATTGTGTATGTGTATATATTTCAAATGTTATTATGTAAATATTGGGAGAATTAATATGTTTAAACTAATACTCGTGGGCTACGTCCCTTGTACAAATCAGATATCCACGTGTTTCGATGCTCTTTCTATTACAAGACGTATCTTCTGTAGGCAAGTGTCTTATACCAAGAAATCAAATATGGTCTTTCATATATTGTTTGATTTCTTTCTTGACATACGTTATACAGACTAATTTTAATTGGTCTTGAAATGACATTATAAAAATATTTTAGATATAATTAGGTACTTCAAATAAGTAAAGAAAAACAAACAACAAGAAAGGTCGAGACCTTATTCTAAGCTAAAATCGTTATGAACTCATGCCAACAGTTGTTTGAACATTATGTACATTTTGGTTATTTGATATGTATCCTTCAAATTGATAAAGTAATTCCCTTGCTATAACAATGCTGACAAGTCATTTAAATGACAATAATTGCTTAGACCAGACTTGTAAAATGTGAAACACGGATTCATTTACTTGGGGATTATACGCCGCTTGTTCTGGAACGTCTTGAACGCGCCATTTTAATTTTTGACGTGTTTGGCTGTCTTAAGTTATTTATTTCTTCTGACATTGTAAAAATATAATATGTATATTAAAGTATTGAAAAAAGGAATGACAATGTGGTCATTTACTTACACATAAAGGGTCTAAAACGTTTTATATTAAGCCCAAATTAACTTAAATGCCAAACAAAATGCATACAAATACTGGTAAAAAGCAGGATTATTACACCTTTTGCAGAAATTTGCAGATATATGAGATGTGCTTATATTGATAAAAATAAGTATTCTTGAATTTGTTAAACATCGATTATATTGTTTCCCTTTTTATCTTCATCAAAAATATTAATGTCCTGAAGCATAAACCTACAATGTGATTTCCTTATGAAAGATATTCCATATCTTTAATAGTGGATATTGCCGTTCCAGTCTGTCTTTCAATACTACCAGCGTATGCATTAAGTAAGATAAAAGAGGTGTTAGCAGCAATCAATAATTATCTAGTGGATATATAAATATAAGCTTTCAAAGACCCTTCAATAATGCTACTCCCTTAAGACGAATATATTGTCCAGTCGTTATGATAACATGACCTTAAATATGTTGTCTATGTCAAAAATAGCAGATTTATCATACAAGGAGTTGGTCGATGAAAAGCTGTGATTTTATATATGCATTAAATGTCCAATGTCCTTAGTGTATAGCAATGTTAAATGGTTGATTAATCGAATTAGCTAACAAGTGTATAGATAGGCACAACAAATATTCACTATTTTGTATCATATTTTGTAAATGACATTGTTGCATATGCATAAAACATGTCAATTCTGTTTAGATATATATGCTAATGGAATTGAAACCACCAGACTGTGAGTTATAAAACACATATTTGATATTGCATATTTGAATTTAATAGTATAGTTAATAATATTAAAAGACAGATTTATTTCGGTATAGAATATATCTATCATATATTAATAATATATATAATATATGCGCTTTTAAAAGTCATCATATTTAAAGTTTAAACGGCATATTTTGTTTGTTGTTTGTTTGTTTGGTAAGTTGGTTTAACGGCGCATCAACACAATTTAAGTCATATTGCGTCAAAACAGCAAATGTGGTTCTGGCTAATTAAAGCGATCACGCAAATATTAACCGTGGCAGCAATTATGTTGCCCCAATCTATAAAGGCAATGCTTCAACTAAAAATGGGAAACGACAGCTAGTACTGACAGAGGAATAATAAAAAAAAGTTGAAATGTACATGTGTTTACAAAATTAAATTGGTCAATTTAATTTTGTCAATACGTACTAATATAATGTTTTATTTAAAAAAAAACAAAAAACAAACAGTACCAAAATAAATGTGTAACGATTCATTTGAAATACTACAATCCTTTTGGACACAAAATAATATTAAATACTTATTGTTCTTAATTTTAGTCTTTTGCAAGTGGCTTTTACATTAATATTAGAATATGATTTGCTGTAACCGGGTGATTAATCAATAAAAATATATTCATATTGGGACAAACTTCTTTTTTGTAGAACTGACCCTGACATTGAGCTTTAAAGGACATTGACGGTCAAGGTCGAATTATTGAATTTTTTTCCCATCATTTTGATATCCATGTACAGAGTTAATGTAAACGTGGCCAAAACAACATTTGTGACCAAGCGGACCTTGAAATGACCTTAACCGACATGATCAACAGATTATATGTTGCTTACATTTTCTTAACCCTGTCATTTATTATTGAATTAATACTTAGATAAAAAAACAAGTATGACTAGAACGACTTATTAAAATTAGAAATAGGAAACTTATTTTTTGTTTAATTTTCGTTTTAAATACTTTCTTAAACCTTTTATCTGTTTGTGTGAAGAAGTAAAAATCGAGCGTCGCCCCTGCCCGACGGTGGCTCATGTTTCCCTTCAAATGTTTCTTTTCTTTTTTTTTAATTATTTTTGAAATGTTCAATTTCAACACTTTTGAATTAAACACTTTAGTTGTTTTTTCCTATATTAAAACTATTGATAAAGTTTACATTTGTTTATCAAAATGTTGTTTCTTTTAGTATTTCATTAATTGTATTGAAATACTTTTTTTGATATTTTGTGAATACAAAATGACCGGACATCTCAAATAGAATGAAATTATTTCTTTCTTCTTTTCCATTTTCTAATAAAGAGTTCATTTGCCTTCAGGAAACATTTTGCACTGATTTGTAGTCTCTAAAGATTCTACTTGCCAACTCGTACAATAAAAGTCATTTATTTACTTCAGTTATATTACTGTTTGTAATTGTGTGCCTCTTTTTTCAGGATGCAAACGTAATATTATTGAATTTATTGTAGATGATTGAGAAATATAAAAGTATTATGTGCTTTTATTGTTTAAAATATTTTAAGAAATAGGCACATGAATAAAATATAATTTAACAACCCGTATTTAACCAGACATCTTAATTTAATATTAAGCCTTTAAAGTTCTGTAATTATGATGTTATTCAATCATTGCCTTAATCAATGTAAAAGTTAATAATGTATATTATCATTACCCTAACTTTTTTGTTATGTTTATTTCCCATAGGCCACTGGGAGTTATTTTCTGTTAAAGTAAGTTTACCACATCACTAAGACATTTGTTACTGTTACAAGGTAACAGTAATTTTTAAGGTCACGTGGTTTATTTCCTATAAGAGAAAATGGCTGCCATTTTTTTCTCGATTCAGCTCTTTATTTTCGAAATTTACCACAAAGGAGCATCACCAGAGTGACAATGACACCCAGACAAGCAAGTTGTTTGCTTTTCGCGACTATAATATCTTTTGATTGAATAGTCAAAAGGTAGTCATCCGTTTTCATTTGGAAAAATAATGTGTCAAAATAGAACATACATAGACGATTAAAGCATGCAACAAATGATTATTAACGAATTTATCAGTGAATCAAGACAGTGTGATAGACAGATGTAGGCTATCATCGTGTTTTCGTAAAAGCCATGTGAAGATTTTCTGGAAAGGTCATCTGATCAGAATTCACAGATCATAACCGTATAAATCGGTTTGTGTTTTGATTTCTAAATGAAACACAGCTTATTTTATGTTTATGACAGGTAGATATTATCATTTGCTTAAACACTAAAATTATGAAAATGAACTTCTCAAGTACACTAAAACTTGCAAGGTCAGGACAGTCGAGTTATTGTTACGCTTGGCAAGTCTTGGTTCAGATACACAATGAGTAGCAATAATATCCTGTAACTGATGTTCATTTTGTTTAATTACAGCAACTGAATCGTATGTATTAGATGCAATCAAAAATATTCGAGAAGCTCCATCAAACGAGACGCGTTGATATGTGTTACAAACATGATGAAATATTAGTATTTATCACAGAATATAAGTACATTGAAACTATGAAACAATCCTAAGTCATTTATCAAATGTTAGCAGCATAATAAACTTGACATTAATCATAATAATCCCTCTGAACCATTGAAATCAACAAAATGGTTGCAAAATGAACATTTAAGACTCGGTTGTATTAGGTCTGTTAATGAGATACCGGTTAAACAATTTTAAGTATTGCTTTTCAATATCAGCAAATCTAGTTTTCCAATAATGCTTAATTTCTAAAATAAATGTATTTATATCAATGGTCAGACGGTCAAAAGTTTCAATTACTAAAATGCACCAATTTTTGTGCGTTCAAGAATTATTTTTTGTTTTCTCAATTCATTATGTTATAAACACTTTATGAAATATATATGTAAATTACAATACTTTAGAGATAGGTAATTGCATATATTTTATTGATTTGTTGATTCCTTTGCAATTCATATCATAATAATATTTTTTTATTACTCGTGGTGTTAGCTATTTTTATGGAAATAAAACAATCTTAGTTTGTCAATGTGCAAGAACGAAAGAAAACATCATAAGTATTCTTAAATATTCTTCTCAACCACGGAATAAGAGAAATAGATTGAACCTTTTTGTTTGCCGTATTACTAAACATAATCACAAATATGTCAACATTCAAGACCAATTCCCCCTATTGAAGCATTTTCTCTCCTGATATGTTTGCAAAATATCAAGCTGTTACGTACGTCCTCGATGAAATGGTGTAGTAATATAACTCGTCTTTCAACGAAACGGTTAAAGTTCACATGAGACACTTTCGAGAAAATGGCTCAGAAAATATATTTTTCAAAGTGGTATACTTGTTGCTTCTATGAATCGGGCTTTTTGATTGTGTGATGTGTCTTTGCTAATATCAACATGTTGACAATTTAAATCTATTTTGAAGTACAACACAGTCTTGACAAAATAGTATAATCTAACTTTAAAAAATAATTAAAGGTATCGTTTGACTTTCATAATGTTAAAAAAGCAAATTGATATAGTGTATATAACAATAGCTTTTCAAAAATAACACATTTTTTTTTAATTTTATGAATTTCAAATTAGTTTTATTTTCATCCTTATTAAAACTAATTTAATTCTAATTTATTAAGTTATTTAATTTTACTGATGATTACATTTGTTTGATGTTGTATTTGATGTGTTTTCTTAATTACATGTATATTAAGATTTGCTGTATGATACTTTTTAAAAATTTTAATTGACATGGCATTGTGAGGACAAAAATTTAATAGGGAAAATTCTGTACAAATTTTTGCATTCTGCTAAGCATAAATTTGCCTTCAGCAAACATATCGCTCGTATCTGTAATCTGTGTAATTGTGTTCTCAAAATTTCAATTGCCAACTAACACATTTAAACGCACTAATTAGCTTAAGTTTTGCCTAGGAGCAAATTTTAAGCAATAATTATCAAGATGGTTACGTAATATAATTAAATTTCATGCATATGCTCGCATATTTAGAAACTATAAAACTTAGTGGATGGATTAGTGTAAAAGAATAAAATTTTAAGAAATAAGCATTTAGATGAAATATATATAAATATCATTGCTGAAGTAATATTCTTGTTTTTTTTATTATTATTATTTAGTCTATTTATTTGCCATTTTATTTCTTGCGGACATCTTTATGTTGTTTTAAACCAACATCCGGAAATGATCCAGTCCGTATACCACTGCGGAATCAATACATTCCGGAATCAAACACATTTTACTACATGTCGTTTACAAAATTATGAACAAAATAGGCCTTATGGTTAAAAAGGGTATTAACATTTATAATTTGAAAGGTAGTTTGGCTGATACATCATACCACATAACATATTTACACTATTATCTCAAATACAATCTACAAATTATAATTTGAATCATTTATTTCTTGAAGTATTACAGAACATAAAATATTGACAAGGATACGTAGCAAGAATGTTTTTATGAAACACATCGAATAAGCATGAGATTATTAGAATAAAATCCTGTTAATAAAATTCTAGCAACCTAAATATTTGTTTGTTCTTTATTTGTATATATTTTCATGAAGCAACAATATAGTTAATTTGATAGTATATGCTACGTAAAGTATGACAGATAGAATACAGTTTTTATAAGCTGTAAACAAAGCATTTTGAAGAATCTTCTGCTTTTGTATGTAGTTGTTTTTCTTTTCTAAAATGTCCATAAGATTAATGATCGCACATCTTGGGTTAAATAGGGTAACATTGAGTCGTCATCGTCATATTTAGCTGCTAACCAGACACATAACGACTGTCAACTTCAATGCGCCTTTATTCTATGCTTACAGGGGCGGAGGCATATCAAGGCTACATGCCCATAATTCAATTAACTGAAATTTCTGACAGAGAAACAGAATTGAAATTTGTATTGATAACCAAATAGATACTATAAAAATATAAAAAAAATGAACCACTTAAATCATAATCAAAGCGTCAACCGTTGACATCCCACATCATATGTATGCAATATATGGAATTATGTATCTGTAAAAATGGGAATCGAGCAACACATATCTGATTAAAAATTGATACATTTATATTAAAAGGACATACATACGCCTATAAAATGATTTTACAGCCACATCGATTTCTTACTAATAATATTAGTGCCAATAATGAAACATTACTTTGTTTGTTTTTACGACGCCTCTTAAGATCACACCGTGAAAAACGGTAGCTATAATTTATTAATGAAGAATTGTTTAAGACGGCTTTAGTTGGTAGTTATATCACGCCTGTCCGTTAAATGTCATGAACAGACTCCATCCGACCGAGTTACTATTTTCCCTACTAGTTACTTTTACACAGTTTTAAATGTTTCTTCATTAAATGGAATGACGTCATTGTAAAATACATGTCACACATGCATAAATAATGGACTTAACTAATTATATAAGTGTTTCGTTGTAAAAGTAATCATATGTATGATAATAGAAGATGCACATGAATGTTAAAATGTGTATTTTTTGTTTTCTTAATAGCATATTAAACAGCGCGATGATGTCAAATAATGTAAAGTTTAAGAGCTAAACGGAAAGGTTAGATAATAAAAGAGGGCACTCTTGGCTGGGAACATAACAAGCAAAATAAATCAAACACCTAAAGGAATCGTTACCGCATAATAATCACAGTATGCTTTATGACATAATATTTGTTGATAACACTAAAACAGTAAGTATTCATGTAATTAAACATGTACTCTTTTAACCGTTCATTTTGATATTTTCTGCCAATTCAGCATGAACTGTTTAGCTTTGTTTCAGATTCTTACAGAAGAATTATTTTAGAGATTGGGAAGCATTGTCTATGGGAGCATCACTTACACACCAATGAACGCATGGTTAATATTAGTTGCAATAAAATATGAAAATATGCATATTGCAAATGTGGTAATAAATTGTAATATTATCTAAAATAATGTATACTATATATAATTTCGATAGAAGACAAGCACCGTCCCCAGAAGATATAAAATGTAAGAAAAATTAAAAAATGATACAATTTTGATTTTGTTATAAATCAAGTTTGACTCCAATTGTCTCTGTTCAGTACTTTGAGTTTTAATTAATTAATTATGATTTTGACCTTTTGTCGAAATCCCTCAACACTTGACAACCACTGCCTTTTTAAAAAAAAATATGCTGCACTCGACCTGATTTTTATCCTTTAAATTGCCGTATTCGTCGACCGACCGAAAGATTGATTGATGTATTTATTTATAACCGACCCACCGACCGATTTATTGATGAATTTATTTATTTATCTATAATTGTCTTTTGATTGAAGAGAATATACATGTAACGGCAAGATTACATAAATACATTTTGTTTGCATTTGTGACAATAACTTTTGTAAGCAAGCTGATGAAAATGGTTAAGGCTCAGAGTACAATTTAATATTATATCAAGTTTAAGGTTGTACTATGGATAGATTTCAATTCAATCTTTATTAAGCAATCGGCATAAATATGCCTTTGGCCATTTACAAGTAAATAATTATAGAATATGGCCAAGACAAAATAACATATGCATGTACAATAATAATTCAAATGCATATGATTAATCAAACACATAACATATAAACATTACAATACAATGAAAATAAATTAACAATTAAGCACTGTTTGTCTGTAAAAATTCATTTAGCTCAATAGCCAGTGTTCTTACTTTAAATGCCTTTTTAATATAAGTTGCTAATTTTACTTGAATAGTTTTATTATTATTATTCATTAATGCAACAAATTTATTAAGTGAAGGCCAAGATGTATAATATTTTGGAAGTAAATCTTTTCTGATATTATTATATTTTGGACAAATCAATAAAAAATGATATTCAGATTCAATCTGTTTCTGATTACAAAATAAACACAATCTTTTATTTCTCTCTATATTATTAAATCTACCAGTTTCAATTGCAAGATTATGCGAAGACAAACGGAATCTAGTTAACTGGATTCTAGAAATATCGTTGACAATATTATTTAGATAAGGTTCAAATTCTAACACATTTTTAAATTTTGCATAATATTCTTATTTGCGCGAGGTATTTAAACTTGAACTCCATTCTTGAATATACTGGTCACGCAATCGTCTTTGTATAATAGAAAAATAATTCAAATTAGGATTAAATATATCAAATAACTGTGAAAGACCTAGATTGTCAAGAGTTTGTTTAATTCTAAACACCCAATTATTAACATTTAATTGTGATAGTGTACATTGTTGTATAAAAATGTCACACAAAACAGAATTATTATTATTGTTCTTAAGTTTAATCCAATATTTAAAGGAACGTTCTATACTTATAATAATTAAAGGGAATCTCCCGAGTTCTCCTAGTACAGCAGCATTTGTAGTTTGTTTTCTAACACCCAGGATAATTTTACAAAACCTTATATGTAACTTGTCAATCTCTTTATAATTGTATATTCCCCAAAGTTCTGAACCATACAATAAAATAGGAACAATAAGTCTATCAAATAATACTAGTTCGGTCTTTAAATCAATGCTTATCTTTTTAAAAAGAGATAATAAACTATTCATGGCTTTAAGCGCCTGGTCACATAGGACCTTAACAGCAAAACGAAGATTTCCTGTTTTAACAAGTTTAATGCCTAAATAACAAAAACTGTCAACTTCTTCAATTTTTTCATTATTAATAAACCATTCAAAATCATGTCTTTGTTTTCTTTTTTCAAATACACGTATTTTTGTCTTACTCACATTAATTTCCATCTGACTGAATACAAGTATATACTATCTAATTGGGATTGTAAACTGTGTTTGTACGTTGTAAAAACTGCTATATCGTCGGCAAAAAGCAAAAGATATACTGAAAGTTGCTGTAAGTCATTATCTGACAAATTATCAAAATCTAGTGAATCACTAACATCATTAACAAACAGTATAAAAAGCAACGGTGAGAGTGGTTCCCCTTGATAGAAGATTTGTTAAGATAGCATACATTGTTGCGTGGGTGATATTTCGTCACTCATTACTCGCAAAATAAACAATGTGGTTGTAAGATGTATATCATCAATCATGAACGGCAGCAAATGGATATGACCTGTCAGTGGTAAACATATGCTGTTATACACAATGTCAAGTGAGTTGACCTCGTGATTATATACATAACAGTTTCATTAGCGACGTTTAAACATTACAACTATGCAATTAACAGATATTTCAATTACAGGTGTGCTGGATATCGGCTAAGAAGACCATTTGTTGTCCCAAATATAATCAACTAAGCCGTTGTCTTATAGATTAAAATATGCTAGAAGTGTACCACATGTTAACAGTTATGTATTTAAGATGTGGTTCCGTAAAGATAAAATTAATTTTGGTTGGTAATTGTTTTTCAAAAGGAAAATCTTTTAACACCAAATTAAATATCAAATACATGTGTTACTTTTGAATTTTGCAACATTTCAATGATCATGATTAAACATAATAAAAAATATAAGAAAATATAAGAAAATGTGTATTATCAAAATTTTATATAATTTCTTTATGTTTCTATTGATATTTAAAGGAATATGTTACGTTGTTTGGTTTGATATGTCACACTACAGGAGCCGAAGCTTTAGCTTTAATAGGATTACAGAAAATTATCTACCCTGCGTATTACATCGATAACCATAAACGAGAATATATTTTGGCAGAAAAGTAAATAAATATAATGGAAGCATCTTTAATTATATGCCGTTAATCCTTTTCAGATTATGATATTGTTGAGAAAAGCACCTAACAAACAAAACAGAACAACAGAAGCAAAATATTTATATAATATAAAATCAACATTAAAAAAGAAAATTGTTCGCACTTCTTTGTAACCCTCTCCAATGAAATCGATTTTTGAACAAGTCTTATTTAACATTGATAAATACAATTAGTGAAGTAAAGATGCGAATTTAATTAAGGTATACTAATATGTTGAAAAAGTACTTTCGTTTGGAAGTTTATTACTAATGAACTAATGATCTATGGAATAGGATTTGTAGTGCTCTAAAGATGCCAATATAGTAATCCAATAATCGTTTGCTTTAGAAAAGGTTTAAAAACGTTATTAATATAAGCACTCCCTTACATCATTTCTTAAATGTTTTGATAGATCACGTTCTTAGAACGGAAAGGTTATTATTTTCGAAAAACATAATATTTAATATGATTAAGTAAAACTTCAACATTGTGTTCTTAGTACCAGTTGTTGGAGTAAAACAATAGGTTTCTTATATTCAGGAAATATGTATGAAAAAAAAGTTATTAGTTAAGGTATCAATCTTCCAACAATGTAATCGTTGGATCCACCTACTTTGGTCGAGATAATGTCCTCAAGTTTGTTCACTAGATCACAAAATAGCCAAATAGCCAAATACTTTTCCACGTATATTTATCAGGAAGTGTATTTAAGGTTCATTACATCAACATTAAATTATACAATTATATCGATCTCCTTTAAATCTGTTTTTAATTGTGTAGCAAAGTGGTTAATATTAATATTGCTTAAACTAAAATATCTACAATTGTAAAAGATAGATTCAATATTGAAATGAATTTTGTAAAGATTCAATATTGAAATGAATTTTGTAAAAGATAACTTTTTTTTTCATAATTTTGAAAATTAATTTTGTGACGTCATCTATGAATGTTGTTCACGTTGTTGCATGGCATGTGTTCGGTATGAAAGAATATATTGTCTAGTAAACAAGACACAGAGGTTTACAAGAATATAGTTTGCGGCAGTGCTGCAGAGTTCTATATAACCCGCAAGAAAATTCAAAACAGGATTTGTACAATAATTATTTATGTAATAAAAGCTGTTATACCATGTCATTTTGTAATATTTCTGATAAAGAAGAATCTGGTAAAGGGGTGATCGCTCGGTATCAATGGAACAACACCACTATATATGAACATTGCAGATTCGAGTTGACATGTGGAACATAAACAGTGAAGGATTTATTGGGGCGTTATATTTCAATAGCATTGTTTTTTGCAAAATGAACAATGAGTTGCAGACATTCACGTTATGATTATTAAGGTACATTCCATATTTAGGGAAACATGTTAACTTACAACATTCACATTTGAATATTAGGAGTCTAAACCATACAGATGTAAAAAGTAATAATGTTTTAAACAGACATCCATGTCCAATCAGTAAGAAGTGTGCGTCTTATTTCAGTTGAATTTTATTTTGTTCAAGCTTCGAATCAAAAATCGCTAGTTCGTCACCAGTTTTCCATTTAGTGCCATTATGATATTAAATAGCTTGTTTGAAAGACCGTCGCTCCATTTGTTATGAGGAGAAATAACTGCAATTCCGATTTCAAAGTAAGAAGGTATGCTAAAAAATATTGCAACTTTTTATTTATCAATATTTTATACTTATAAATTAAATACTAACTATTCTTTTTTATTTCAATTTATAACATTTCCATCTTATAGTGCAATTTACTGCATTTTGATATAGCGCTTGACTTGATATTATTATGACAATCTAAACCAGATAATCTTATTGAAGAAACTGGAAAAATCAGTGGCAACTCTTGTCCAGTAATAAAGAAATTTTACGACGGGTGTTGTTTATTTCAAAACATTTCATACTAGTAATACCACTTAATTATATGTAACGTAATTAAATATGTAGTGCTATATTTCCATTTGGAATTCTATAATTTGATTAACATTATTTTGTACAATCACACAATTTCAATATCTAGTAAAAGGAGTAAAAATCAACGTACAATAATTTATTATATTATTATTAAGATTGAAACGCGTTTTGAGTTATCACAATCTAAAGTAGAAAAGTTTTGTAGATACATTATTATAAGTTACTACATGACAATTGGTCATTGTGTATTACTAACTTGTACAATGTTTAATCAAGTTTTCTTGCAAAACATGATTTATTGCAAATCACTTCTTATTGTAAAGCTTATATGATTTGCATAAGGAAAAACATATTTTATCAGTTCTTTCACAAATAAAGGAGGAAATTGTGCATTAGTTTTTGTATTCTTGATTGAATCAGCTTCCATGTCAGATGTTTTAAAGCGCTTGAAATATTTGATCAGATGGACTAGCTTAGAATATCGTCTTTTAATGAAGAATTTTAATCATAGAATTAGCAATTTATTCCGCTGACTAAGTGTTATCCTGCAGATGCTGGAATTGATATGGTTTAGAAAGAAACACACACGCATAAATCACACAAATTGATAATGTAAATGTTGAAACACTTGTACCATCGAGCAGTTAGACCTTTTTAAGAAACGTGTGAAACCAATGGTCTAAAGCTTCTTTAAATAAGTTTCAATATATGACTACGACAGCAGTCCGATAAATGATTTAAAAAGCACTATAATCTCAAAATATCATAGTGTGATGCATTGCCGCAGAACTACACTTTTAATGTTCTGCTGTCATAATGAAGTAATAAGTATGCGAACATAACATTTTGCAACTTATACATTTTATTACATAATACACGAAGCCCTTGCGCTAAAGAATTTAAATAACGACTCTTCTTAAAAACATAAAAAGTTCATTAAAGATGAAGTTTTATTTTGTCAATTAACAATATCGAATTATAACAAAATAGTTACTAAGTAAGTTCTTACCATGAGTTTTTAAAAATAAACAAAATCAAATTACGATTTTAGAGGAAAAAAATTAAAATTAACAATATAACAACTACAATCAGTTACTTAAAAATACGCATTGTAGAACATAAATGAAACATTTATTAAATATTTGTTCAAGATGAATCACTACTTTGCTCTTTGAAAACAGTGCATTGTAATAAAGTAGTACTTTTGTTATGTTATCGACGGAAATAACAACGTATTCAACTGATTTTATTATCATTAATCATTGTTAATGTTTTTACGAATGAACATTAACCGGCATGATGGATGTTAAATAAAAGCATATTTAATAAACGAGTTAAATGTACTTCAAGCTTAATGTTCTGTATATTAAACAAAAGGAAATAGATAAAAAGCTAAATAACATAGAAAATAATCCAAACAAACAACACTCCCCTAAAGAACCACCACAACCAACAGCGGATACAACAAATAAGTATATTTAAGTATTATTTCAGTTAAATAGCAATCGCAAGCATAGAATCTTGAACTTTTTTTTCCCACTTTAACATGTAATATTTTTTTCTAAAGCAGAAATTCAATCGTTGCAGATCATACATTAACTCGGACCATCTCTAGTTAAATAAGATCTGTTTGTTTTTCTTCAGTCTTCAGATATTGATATATCTGTCTGCATCCTGTGAACGTTGCCTTTGTCTTGCTGATCTTTATTCCCTTTATTAAATATACAATGTATAACACTTACTTCATGTCTGTCACTTATATTTGTTTATGATTCTTTAACAAACGTCGAAAACTAAAGAAAAGCGTTTGTTTTCATTGAACTGATTATATATTTAACAAACTATGACAGAATAGGTATTCATTTGGTTTTACTGTAGTAATATTCTTTATCAAACATTTTATTAATTATAGTGTAATACTATAAAAAACATCAGTTCAATCATCGAAATGAATATTGTTATATATTTACAAACATACATGTTAAAGAAGCGAAATGAAACAATACACCAAGTCTTGACTTATTTGATACTGGCGACAGATTGCCACCGATTTTACATGTTTGTATATAGAGTGTGTGGTGTCGAATAGTTAAGATTTATGAACCGTAAATTTAAAGCTTTTCTATCTGAATTATGATTGTTTGTTAGCAAATTTTTCTGTGACATTGTTAATAAAATTAACTCATATGCCATAATGTTTTAAAGACTATGTGTTAAATATTCATTAGGTCTTGTTTGATAATTTTTTTAAAGGTTTTGATTGTACGAGATAGTCTATCAACAATGGGTCTGGCACATTGTATTATCAGCTTTTAGTTCCCATTTGAACATGTCCTACTACCTGTGTGTGAGTATAGAAATTAATGATAAGCAGTAACATATATGATAAATGTATATAATGTGTATAAAAAAGTACACTTTTATTGATATTTTTATGTTAACAATTGAGGTTTTCATCAGCAAAACAAAAGCATTTAAATTCTCGCATTGATACATTTCATTTCGTTGTAAATAAATGACAATTTATGCATAATACATGAACATAAGAATACAGCGTTTGCACTTAATCATTATAAATTCCCGTCATTTATCTTAGACTCCGTTGACTATATAAGCGCTTTATCAACAATAGATTTAAATATACATGTATGTTTTGAAATAAAAAAGCCTGATCACAAACGCATTTTGTTTAGGTATATACATATTCGAAGCTATTCCTAGCTTCATATTATTCAATCAGGTTAACACATTTACACAATACCTCTAAGAAGAATTGGATACATTATTTAGAAATAATTGACTAACATTATATCGTTTCGCATTTCACGATTGCTTTTATTCAATATATCATTCTGTTTTTGCAAGTAGGCTTATTGACACAGCCGAGCTTATCACAATAAATGCATCCTCAAAATCACCTCTTAAATTATACGTTACAAGGTCCTTTAATTCGCTGTTACACAGATAGTTATGAATTACTAATTGATATACTCTATTCTAGGCATTTGCTAATTGACTGAATTACTTGTGGTAAGCTGAGGTTAATCAACACAAGATGGAAAGAAAATTCAGTAAGAAGGTAAATCCCCACTAATTTTAACGGATTTTTATGCTATGATGTCATTGGATCAAAATGCAAAAATCCAATGAATTAAAAAAAAAAAAAAACCGTGTTACTGTTTTATACGTTAAATAAAAAATGGCTTTTACCGCCATATGAACACATCTACGGATGTTTCAAAAGTCTGCCATTACAATGTTTAAATGTTGAATTTTGCTTAAGCCGGTGCTAGGGGGCATGGACGGTAACTTGAACTTTGTAGTAATGTCCAAGAACAGGCTCGATTTAACCGAGCCTGCAACATGTTTAATACTTCTGTTTTGGAATTTCTCTAAAAAAATATTTCTCTCTATTTCTTATCTTTCTATTTAACAGTACAATGTTTTTTTTACATTTTTTTTTCTTTTTTTTTTATTGTTATTTTTTATAACTATTCTTTCTTTTTTTAAAGTTTTTAATACTTTATATTTTACACGGCTGATATCTTTAACATATTTTTTGTAGTTCATTTGCCATGCATATGTGTTGTTGTTTTATGTACATACTTTTATTATCCTTTTGTACAACGCCATTGAATATGTATATAGAAATAGGCGTTTAATTAAATAGAACAGTTTCAGTTTCAGTTTTCAGTACAATGTAATAAAATCAAAATAATGACATGCTTAGATTACAGGAACGTACAAAATCACTAGTTGTTAAAATGTTTGTAAATTAAAAATAAATTTAAAGTAAATTAATTAACTAAATTTATTTTATAACATTATGTTTTCTTAAGGTAGATCTTTGCGGAGAAATAACACATATTATTTTTATAATGTGAAAAACAACGAAATCTATGTATTCAATTCAATTCAATTCAAATAGTTTATGTTCTTCTCATCACATGTACAACCCATATATCACAATCAAAATGAATTAAACTGATAAAAGTACATATGTCCTTCAATATAGAATTATATAAGACGTGTAAGCAAAGCTTACATCTATAGGTAAATATAATAAAAGGATCATATTTACATATTTATATAATTATGTACTGTACACACTTATGATAAATGTATTGGGAATGCTGTGAATCTATCATTTTTTTCTACTTATGTGTCTAAAAGTCTATATATAAAACAATTCACTACTCTGATGTTACAACAATTCTAATGAAAATTCAGAAAAACAAAATCTTAAATGTATAAAATACACTTAAAAACCTTATACAAAACATTATTCCTTACCCATAAAATAAATTCCATCTGTAAGATTTACAACACTCTCTATCTTAAAATACCTACATAAAAAAGAATAGTTACCTACAATAAAGTAAAAGACGTCTATGTTTTAAAATATTAAAGCAGGCTTTGGCTGTAAACTTAGTCATACATGGATTAGCAAAAACTCTATGCATTTTCTCAATATCAGATAAGTTGTCAAAATTATTAAGAATTGTTCTGGCAGATTCAAATAGGTCTTCCCTGAATTGTACATAGAATGGACAGTGTAACATAACATGTATCTCATCTTCTACGGTACGATCAGTATCAGTACAGTTAAAAGACGTTCTTTCATGTATTGACAGATTTTCATACCTCCCCGTTTCCAATCTTAAATAATGCCATAGCCCTTCGATAATGAAAAGGCAAATGGTGCTTTACATAAGTTTCAGTTTCAAAAACATTCTTGAATATTCTATATGTTCTTAGCTTATTTCTACCATTTCCTGATATTGATGATACACGCTCTAATGATTGTTTTCATTTATTAACTTCTACATCAAAATTGTTTTCCTCAATATTTGTTACAATTGCTTTAGTATTCACTTGATTTGTGTTGAAATAAATCTGGTCTTCAAAATTAATACTCTGTAACATTTCCGTAATTCGAAAAATACTATTCTTACACTTAATACTAGCTACTGATCTTGACCAATTCAAGACTTTTTTATTCAATCTTTTTTTTTTCAATCTTGAGTCATGCATATTTCACAGTCTACAGTGCTGTCTTATAACAGAGCCCCATTGCTGAACTATCAGTGGCTTCCATCCCATCTCACCGCTGAATTTAGGGTGTATTAACTAACCCCTAAAAATAACGCACTGCCCTATTATGGATAGCATTTATACACGAGTATGACTTATCTCCCCATATCGGGGCTGCATAGCTAATTACAGGTCTGACAATGGAGTCATAAAGTTTTGTAAAGGTAGAGAACTGAAAGCCACAAAACATTTTACATTTGAAAATAATAAGACTAAGTGCTCTTCCTGCAGAGAGAGCTACATTCTTAGCAATTTCAGCAAAATTCAAAAATTCATTTAAAATAACGCCAAGATACTTATAACTATGTGCAACAGGTATCATTGTCGAAACTATACTAAAAACATGATTTGTTAAGACACAACTATTTGTTCTAAAATGAACTACATTTGACTTATCACCGTTCACACTCATTTTATTATTAATACACCAGACACTGAGAATGTCAAGCAAACTTTGTAAATCCCTAGCAGATTCAGCAATTAGCACAACATCGTCTGCATATAGTAAAATACTGATATCATCATTGACTTAACTCCTATACCTGATTCTTTAATAACCGTAACTAAGTCATTGATATAAAAATTAAATAAAATTGGCGACAAAGGACAGCCTTGTTTAAAATCACATTTGACTTCAAACCAACGAGAATCAAACCCATTTAGTCTTCTCGTTTAGGGCACACGCTTTGTATTACTTGGGGACCATACGCCGCTTTTCATGGAATGGCACTACTGTGTCACATTGAAGGTTCCATGATTACCGCCGTATTGAACACATCTGCGGATGTTTCTAAATTCAAAATTTTACTATTTCATGTTTAAATGTTGAATTCTGCTTAAGCCGGTGCTAGGGGGTGTGGACGGTAACTTGCACTTTCCAGTACCGTCCATGAACAGGCTCAATCAAACCGAGCCTGCAACATTTTCAATTTTGCCGTGTTGGGCTTTCTTTAGGGATTCTGTATTTATCTATTTTATGCAACATTTTACATCTTTATAAAGCGACATAACCTCATGAAAATGTTTACCTTGTAGTCCACATTTTTCTATTTTCGTTCACAACAAAGGTCTTGGGGTAAAATCAAATGCTTTTCTAAAATCTATAAATGCTGTAAATGTTCTGTTTTTAAAACGTTTTCTTGTTTGATAATATTGGTTAATGTTTGTACATGCATGGTCAATTGTGCTTTAACCCATTCTACTCATCAGGAATACACCATTAACTGATACGTTCATTTAATACACTACAGTAAATTTTATAAATGGAAGGAACTAAAGTGATACCTCTGTATGATAGAGAATATCTAGGGTCAGATGTTGATGATTTTGAAACTGGTGTCATAATTCCTTTGGACCAGGCAGATGGTACCTTTCCTGTCTTATAACAGTAATTGTAAACATTTACAAGCGAATTATTTCTTAAAAGCTCTGCAGGTATATTGTCAAAACCTGGCGCTTTACCCGATAAAGCTCGTAAAATTGCTTTATAAGTTTTTGCAATTGATATATTCTCGTCATCAACATCCATCCCGTTGAGATTGGCGTCTATCAATGACATTACATAAGAGGAGTCATTTTCATCATTTGTTGTTAAGAGACCAGAAAAGTCATGTGTCTATTTATCTAATACTTGACTTGCATTTTTGCTAATGGAACCACCAGGCCTAACTACTTCAAAAGGTATCTTATTCATGTTGTCATTTCCAATTCCTATCTTTCCAAAAATCATTTGGGTTCTTATCAATAAGATCATCAATGTTATTTTGGGACTGAGATACATAGCTTCTCATAGTCGATTGGACACAACGGTCAAAAAGCCTTGTCTTTTCAACATATTGTTGTTTTATTTTTTTCTTTTCATGTGAAATAGATTTCAACCATCATTTTTCAGATTTAGCCATATCAGACCACAAAAGAGACAATTCATTAGCCCATCACGGTTAACTGGTTCGTAATTTTTTATTTGTGTGCCTGGATGTGGTGAATTTAACACATTTATGTTGTAACTCCTCTGTCATTTCTGCATTTTATATTTCAACTAGATTTCCATAAGCTTAATCAAGTTTTGTTTGAGAATCATTTATATCGTTTAAAGAAATAACCACTTCATTTAACTTTTGTACAACATTTCCTGATAAAAAATCATCAGGGACATTCTATGTATCATAGATAATTTTATTTAACGTAATGCTTTTATCCATACGAACATCATCATATGATTCACTACTAATGTTTAATGACAGTTACCACCGCAAAAATGAATGATCAGGCTCTGATCCCCTTTCAAAATTCCATTTTGTTTAGTTCCGCCCATTGTTTTCTCGTTTAGGGCACACACTTTTTATTACTTGGGGACCATACGCCGCTTTTCATGGAATGGCACTACTGTGTCACATTGAAGGTTCCATGATAACCGCCGTATGAACACATCTGCGAATGTTTCTAAATTCCAAATTTTACCATTTCATATTTAAATGTTGAATTCTGCTAAAGCAGGTGCTAGGGGGCGAGGTCGTTAGTTTGCACTCGACAGTACCGTCCATGAACAGGCTCAATCAAACCGAACCTGCAACATTTTCAATTATGACGTGTTGGGCTTTCTTTACCAATTAACGTAAAATCATTGTTAATAGAATTTCTTCCATTTTAAATGCAATAATTTATATCTACTAACCAATCACTACAGTTAAAACATTACCGTAGCTGTTAAGAGTAAACTCTAAAACATCTCGTTCTGGGATATCATCAATCTCTGGTATATAGTCAAGGTTATCTGTATATATTTTTATGGTAATCCATTTTAAATATTAAATCCTTCACTATCTATGTGTCTAGAACGACCTTAACGTAAATGTTTTATTTATCTCTTCAATTAAAGAAGCGCCAGAGCTTTAGAACTACCTCATAATTAGCTCTAATTATTGTTCATTTAAAATTTAAAAGAGAAAAACCAAGACAGAAATATCAATAATAATATTTAATTAGGTTAATAAATGATCACGAATTATCACTAGATAACTGCAAAATTGGTCAACACTAATAAACTATAGAATGATATATTAATCAATCCACAAAGAATTACTAATCATTATAAATATTTACCAAAACGCAGTACTAAAATAACAAAATGCAATAAAAACTTATTGCTGAACCAAATGGGCTAGGGTGGGTGGGTAAAAAGACTAGAACGTGATCTCGACTACAAAATAAGTAACAGAATGGCGAGCAAAAGCAAAATAACCTATATATAGGTAATTAAACAACCTATCAAATTCAATAACAGATATTTGAATTAATCCAATCAGAAATCTAAACAATAAACCGTTGACCAACGAGATAAGCTGATATAACCAGAGGTCAACTCGATTCAAATAAAAACTTTATCATTCACAAGAATTAATCGATTTTAACAGGTGTATTAAAATACGCTAAATTATTGTTCATTTTAAATTTAAAAGAGAAAAAAAAACCAAGACAGAAATATCAATAATAATATTTGATTAGGTTAATAAATGATCACGAATTATCACTAGATAACTGCAAAATTGGTCAACACTAATAAACTATAGAATGATATATTAATCAATCCACAAAGAACTTCTAATCATTATAAATATTTACCAAAACGCCAACCCACCGACCTAAAACATAATTACAAAAAAAAAATTATATGCATATATATAATTATACTATACAACAATAAATATGATTATTCAAAATAATCATACAAAACACTAAAAGTTCACCAAATAAACTACTGAAAGCAGTCAATTGTCTTACGATGATTAATCCATAAATCTCGAATACACATTCAATTTGAGAAAAAACAGTGTTCATTCGAGTTTACACACAATTCACTGAATACTGTTCTGTTTCTAGGAAAACGTCAGATACCATTTTCTCTAGAAATAACACAGAAATCACTCATTGTCCATATTCTAAGAAAACGTCAAATACCATTTTCTCTAGAATGAATTACTCCAAAGTATGAAATATTACTTTGTAAAGTATACAGCTGAATTCATAAATTCATAAAAAAGAAACAATAGGTAGCAAATACAAATATATGAAATCTCAATCATTCATAGAAAGAACTAAACTTTTCTAGGAAAACGTGAAATACCATTTTCACCAGAAATATTTTCTTCAAGGTATTAATTTTTACCTTGTAAAGAAAGATAGCTTACTTGATAAAATTCTGGAAACAAAGTGATCCCTCGGAAGCATTAATCACAACAAAATAACATAAGAATTGCAGACTCGGTTTGATTGAGTCTGTACATGAGGGATAATGTATAAGTGCAACATCCCTCACGCCCCCTAGCACCGGCTTGAGCGGTACTCAATTCTCAACACTTTATAGTGTTGGCATCAATGATTCCGAAGGACCAGAAAATATAACAACACTGAAGTGAAGTACGGGAATCTTATTCAAGATAAGCACCCTTAAAAAAATTCAAATATTAATGCCCACACTTTCCATAGTATAATCAATCTACAGCTTGTACAGATAATATTATACAAAACGAAATGAATATATGGATACGAATAATCCATAAGCTCCTCTCTTAAATTGGAGCGAAAGGCACAACCTTAATAATTACATGTGAGCAACAGTATTGATAAAAAAAGTCTTAACCGTCTTGTGCCCTCTAAGTTCAAATGTAAGCCACCATCTTTAATAGCAAACAACCCTCTCTTAGGGAGGTTGGCTTTAATGAAAGGACGAAAAGACTTCAAAAATTTGATTTTCCTATCTTTACAAATTGATTCTAGAGTCAAATTATCCTGTTTGACCTTCGCACCAGTACAAACAAGGTCAACTGGACGAGGCAAAATAGAAGACATATAAATAGTATCAAATTGATCAGTAAAGTATTTAACAACTGAAACTAAATTTGAATACAAAGAAGAAATTTCTCCAGCAGATGAACTATTAATGTCATTTGTACCCACATGAATAATGATATTATCATAATTCAAGTTAATTGCTCCTTTGGCTAACTTTGAAATAGATAAATACAGAATCCCTAAAGAAAGCCCAGCACGGCAAAATTGAAAATGTTGCAGGCTCGGTTTGATTGAGCCTGTTCATGGACGGTACTGGAAAGTGCAAGTTACCGTCCACGCCCCCTAGCACCGGCTTAAGCAGAATTCAACATTTAACATGAACTGGTAAAATTTAGAATTTTGAAACATCCGCAGATGTGTTGAAGTCAACTGTGAAATAGTGATTCTAGGGAAAGCACGAATATCAGTGTCCCAAATATCGGAAACGTGTTTGGCAATGGAATCGGAAATGATGATACATTTCTTGATTTTAGGATTTCTTAGACGATTTAAACGGGAAACTGAAGAAAAAAGAAAAGAAAAGTATAAATGAAAAAACTTAAACACAAGTACATTAAAGTGAGTACCAAACAAAGAGAGCACAAGGATTAACACACATATTTGTTTCACTTAAACATTAGCTTATCACTAACATAATTTAAAATACTAATTTTATCTTGTACGGAAATGGATATATAACGTTTATAGACATCTGAATGCCAATCGACCAAAATCTGAATTTCATCAGCAGCAATGTTAGAAGCAAAGGCAAATGTAGCAAACTCACGACGAAAGGAATGTGACGAAAATTTAGAAGAATCATAACCCAATTCAGAGAGAAGAGATCTTAATCTCTTTTGAAACATGTAATAAGTAACTGCTTTATCATTATTTAACACAAATAAAGGTTGATCTACACTTTTAGTAGGAATAACCTTAAGCATATGATTATATGCAGTAACAGGACATAAAATAGAAGGATACAATTTAATAATAGGAGTTTGTAACAAGCGTTGGCCAAATTGTATAGTTTTAGACCATCTAAAAGTAACACAAAGATTTTCCCCAATGGTAGACACATCACCACGTAATAAAAAATGTTTAACTTCCAAATCAGCCTTTCTAGTAGGAACTAAATTTGACTTTCTAGCCACCAAGAAAAAAGCAAACAAAAATAAACACCAGAAAACTGAATCATCAGAATTATCAAAATCTAAAATACCATGAATCTGACATTAAATCAGAGGTGATATGGCTTCAGCTTGTTTGACCGAATGTTGTTTAATCCGTGTCAAACCCTTTAAAGACAAATAAACAACAAACTGATTCAAATGATCTAATGAATATCATAACAATAAATGCATTGATCTAACTCCACTCAGATAATTTCTAATACTATCTACAGATTTAAAAGAACGACTAAAAAACTGAGCATATAACTGTAAAGTGTAAGTATCAGCTGGCAAAAAATGAAAATGAAAATATAAACAGAACAAAACAAAAGATTCCCATTGAATCCTCAAATTTGTTTGAGAACCAGCTGCATAAGCCGACAAATTTGTAACTTTTAGGTCGTGTTTTAACTCTTTAAGTTCTTTTTCTGAAAGAAAGAGGAAAAAGAAAAAAATATTCTATTCAAATAATTACCAATCATTTATAAAATGAAATAAATCATCCGGCACTGAAAACTCTCGAGTACTAACATCTCTTGTCAACAACAAAAATCCTTTTGAAAAGTATCACTCAAATGCCATCTAGAAAGGGAGTCTGCCAACCTATTTTGAATACTAGATAAATGGGCTGTTTTAATTTCACATTCATAATGGCAGAGATATAACAAACTTCTCTTAAACCATTCTGAAATAACTCAGACCTAGATCTACCAGTATTCAAGACTTGACAAACAGATTGATTATCACAAAAGATAACAATACGCTTGCCTTTAAGATGATTGCCCCATAATTTAAGAGCAACAACAATAGCAATTAACTCCAATAAGCCAATATCAAACTGTTTTTGTTTGATAAAATCTGGAAATTCTGTGTGAAAAAAATAACCATCGAAATAACCACCACAGCCCGATAAACAACTATCGGTTGAAACACACCATCTGGCTTTGACCAATCATCGTACAACATAATGGAAACACCATTATAAACAAGTAAAAACCTATTCCACCAGTGCAAATCTTTTTTAACATAATCAGGAATCTCATTTTCCTGATGTGGATTGGCATCATGAATAGACCTTAACCAATTTAACAATCTACTAACAAAAATACGACCTGGTCTAACACAGGCTGCCACAAAATTAAGTTTACCAATAAGAGATTGTAATTCTCTAAGTGAAGATTTTGACTTATGCAACCATGAAATTATCAGAGTTTTAATTTAATTTAACCTTTCACAAGTAACCTCCATAGTCATGGAATTTGTATTAAACAAAACTCCTAAAAACACCATATTTTCAGAGGGTGTACAAGCTTTATCAAAGGATTCTTTTAAACCTGCCTCCTGAAATATGTTTCTTAAAAAAAGAAAGGCAAACTGTGCCTTATCACTAGATTCAACACCTGCTAAATCATCTAAATAATTTAATATAGGCATTCCTAAACGAAACATCATAAAAGATATAGCAGTAGTAACCCTTTGACAAATGGCTGCAGCATTCCTCAACCCCATTGATAACACAGTATCACAAAAAATATGTTTTTTTTTCCATTGATAACACACCAAATTATAATCACCAGGACATATATGTATTTGTCTATATGCTTTACGTAAATCTAATTTATACAACAAACAATGTTTACCTTTTCCTTTTATCAAATTTATAAAATCATCAATTCTTGGAAATACTAAATGAATATCTTCCCCTAAATAAAAATCTTTACTAATAAAATCATTTACAGCAAAATTTTTAGGAAAACTTAAATCAAGAATAACTCTTCTTTCAGATGTATCTTTCTTGGGAACTGAATTAAGAGGAGATATTTTCATGGAGTCACTAAAAGGATTAGACTTAAAAGGTCCAATGATTGACCTATTAGATTTTTCTTTTCCTAAGTAACCTGTAATACATTTGTAATATCAGAAGGATATAACTTTGCACCTTTACGATTTTTATATTTCCATAATTCTTTTTGAGTGAATGAATTAACATCACCATGAAAATCTAAAGGAAAACCATATAATAATAAATCTACAATCATAGTATCTATATAACCAGATAACATTCTATTCCAGAACTCAACATTTATTTTATTGGTTACAGGAATACGACAACCTAAAAAAATAGGCAAGCCTGACCTTTTAACTTTTTCATGTAAATCAACTCCATTAAAGGATATATCATTCAACTCTGATTTTGTGACTTTACAAATATTACATTTTTTAGAATGACTACATAAAGGAACATTTACCGCAACAGTTTTCTGATCATCTATTATTTTTTCAATTTCAACCTGACAAAATTTCGGGAAAAAAATATCAACAGATTTTTCATTTGTTTTACATATCTCAGAAAGTCTTGAAAAGCCTGTTCTAAGTCACTTTTGACTTTGTGGACAAACACTAGAACATTCAGGATGTTCTAGTTTCTTGTTATCCTTCAACCAGCAAGTTCCCCAAATATGTGAAGCTAATCTTTGTCTTCCCTTTACAACCATTAAATGAGAAGATTTATGAAGACATTTGTTCTTCTGATACAATGGACAAAACCAGACTTTTTCGTCAGCTACAACATCTTCTTTAACTTTATAATTCATTCGTTTCGAAAAATTTGTTGATTTTTTCAAAGAAACTCTGGCTAAAACACTGGATTCTAAAGTTAAAAGAAAGGTTTCCCCCCCCCCCACCCTTTTTGTTTTCCCCAAAACCCCAATTTCTTCAAAAAAGCTTTTCATATTTAAAGATTTCAAAATGAAATTCCCTTTTGAATTTTTTAAAAAATTAAAAGTTTCAAATTCCTTAATTTTTCTTTCCCTTTTTTTTTTTTGTTGTTTTAAATTGGGGGGTGATTTCCAAATTTTCCCCCCAAAAAATGATTTTATTTTTTAAAGCTCAAAAACAAAAAACTTGAATTTAAAGTGTCATTTTCTTTAAAAGGCATGAAGGGTATTTTTGTTGAAAATTTAACATGCTCTGTTTTGGGTTTTAAATTGTAAAAAAATTTAAAGTGGAAACTTTGTTTTTATTAAAAAAAACATTTTAAATTGAATTTCATGTTAATTGGAAAGCAGACTTTTTGGAATATGAACTTTTTTTAATACTGTAATCTGAAGTATCAGAATCTGAAGAACCATCATCATGATACGATTTAGATTTTTTACCAGATTTTTTCTTCTTCAATTTGTAGCTTTGTTCAGAATCTGTAGAACCATCATCATGATACGATTTAGATTTTTACCAGATTTTTCTTTTTTCAATTTGTAGCTTTGTTCAGACTCAGAACTTTCGGACCCAGAATCTGAGGAAGATTCTAACAAGCCAGCTTTCTTTAATTCTTTCTTTGCTTTCAATTTTAAATTCTTATTTTTTCTTAAACCTTGTAACGTACAGGATGCCAATTCAGGAGAAAGATCTAAATTCTCACCTCTGAGTTCAGCTAAAGATTTTCTTTTGAGACTTATCTTTTTCTTTAATTTATTTATCCTGGCCTCGTTCTGTAGTTCTTCCTCTTCCCTCACCAAAGACTCGTATTCATTTTCAAGCAAAAGAAGTGTTTCATCACTTTGGCTGAGTTTTCTTCCTGTACTTGAAGAGTGACCTCCCTCTTTCGCGCCATTACCAACAACAACAACCTCATTGTCCGAAGGGATTTCTGACTGCTCCCATCCGAAACCCTCAGAATTGAGTTTACCATAATCATGTCGAAGTGTAACTCTACTTGATTTCTTCTCCGCCATTTTAAATTTACACGTATAAAATAAACTTGTTCAAACAAAAAGTTACCAAAAGTTACAAAAATAAATACAAAAAACTGTTTCAAATAAAGAAAACAGTTTCAAATTCGAAAATCCTTTCACAAAAAACTACATTTTGTTCCGAAAATAAATAAGCCGAAATGTAAATGAACGAAAAAAATTCTGTTTTCGAAACTTCCAAAAAAGACTAAAACGTGATCTCGACTACAAAATAAGTAACAGAAATGGCGAGCAAAAGCAAAATAACCTATATATAGGTAATTAAACAACCTATCAAATTCAATAACAGACATTTGAATTAATCCAATCAGAAATCTAAAAAATAAACTGTTGACCAACGAGATAAGCTGATATAACCAGAGGTCAACTCGATTCAAATAAAAACTTTATCATTCACAAGAATTAATCGATTTTAACAGGTGTATTAAAATACGCTAAATTTAAAAAAAAATGTGGTTTCTTGCTGAAAATTGATAGAGAACATTACGTTATAGAATATATCGTTTAAAATCGTAAGATCATTTTATAGCCTTACATTATGAAACACACCCGAGTTTAGGAAGGATTTTCCTTGTCTTGTATTTATGGCCTGGTAATTTCTGTTACAGTCATTTTTATGTTTAGATTACTACTTGTTTTACCTGTAATCTTTTATACATGCCTCCAGACAATTGTCAGAATGACAGGCATACTCAAAGGAAAGATACAACTAAAGAACACTTATCTTTGCACTTTTGAGAAAGTAAAGTTATTGTGCACTAATCATTGCTCAAGTACGATACATTAATTAACGATTTTATATTTCACTTTTAAACGAAGTACAATGACAAGGAAAAACTTAATGCATGCTTTGTAAAACTTAAAAAGCACAAATAAAACAACACCAATAATAAACAAGAGGGCCATGATGGCCCTGAGGTCGCTCACCTGTATATAGGCCTCCATACTGCCCCCCCCCCGGCAGGGCCAATTTTAACCTAAGGGCTTTTATTTGAACAAACTTGGTAGACACCCATAAGAAGATGTTTCATGCTAAACATCTAAGCTCTAGCTCATTGGTTTTTTTTTCAAAAAGATTTTTTAAATTTTAACTATACACATATAGTTAAAAACAATGACACCCCTTGGGCGGGGCCAGTTTTGGTCCCAGGGCTTTTATTTGAACAAACTTTGTAGACACTTACTTGAAGATGTTTCATGCTTAATATCTAAACTCTAGCTATTTGGGTTTTTTCAAAGAAGATTTTTAAGTTTTTGCTATACACATATAAGGAAAATCAATGACCCCCGGCGCGGGGCCAATTTTGACCCCAGGGCTTTTATTTGAACAAACTTTGTAGACACTCACTAGAAGATGTTTCATGCTTTATATCTAAACTCTAGCTATTTGGGTTTTTTCAAAGAAGATTTTTTAAGTTTTTGCTATACACATATATGGAAAATCAATGACCCCTGGGGCGGGGCCAATTTTGACCCCAGGGCTTTTATTTGAACAAACTTGGTAGACACCAATAAGAACATGCTTCATGCTAAATATCTTAGCTAAAGCTCTTTGAGTTCTTTAAAAGAAGATTTTTTAAGTTTTTACTATATGCATATAGGGAAAATCAATGACACCCTGGGGCGGGGCCAATTTTGACCCCAGGGCTTTTATTTGAACAAACTTGGTAGACACTCATTAGAAGATGTTTCATGCTAAATATCTTAGCTCTAGCTCTTTGGGTTCTTTAAAAGAAGAATTTTTAAGTTTTTACTATATGCATATAGGGAAAATCAATGATACCCTGGGGCGGGGCCAATTTTGACCCCAGGGCTTTTATTTGAACAAACTTGGTGGACACTCACTAGTAAATGTTTCATGCCAAATATCTAAGCTCTAGCTCTTAGGGTTTTTTAAAAGAAGATATTTAAAGTTTTTTTCTTTCGGTTGCCATGGCAACCAGAGTTCTGCATGGAATTAAATTCTTTGAACAATTTTTAAAGGTGACCACCAAAGGAACATTCCTGTGAAGTTTGGATGAAATTGGCTTAGTGGTTTATGAGGAGATGTCATTTAAAGTAAAAATTTACGGACGGACGGACGGACGACGGACGGACGCCGGACGAAAAGCGATCACAAAAGATCACTCTGTCACTTTGTGACAGGTGAGCTAAAAAGGAACAATGACATGTAATATGGTTACAATTTTACATGTCGCATTTCACGACAAAGTTAAAGTCACTGCTGTCGGGGCTTAATGTGATTCATGTACTGCAATGCATCATGCATGTAACTTGTTCGCCGCCGAAGCACCTTTTTAAATTGACATACAACTGTCTTAAAAAAAAGAACATGATATAATTTTTTAATGTATTATCAATATCATGATTGGGTATCAAATAATGTTCCATTTGAAATACTAACATTGTTAACAGGAAAAAAGTAAACCTCTTCATTTTATATAAATGTTTTACCTAATAAATCGGTTTCATTTATTTTCTTTTACCATTTCCCAAACCTTTCACCAGAATAACTAGTTTGTTAATTACCCATTCATCTAAAACTATGGGGATCATTCTTTCAGTATATCAATTACAGACGTTAACATTTTTGTTAGGTGATTAAAAGAATATATTTTACACTAACACACGCCCTGTAAGTTGTTAATGTATTGACTACAATTATCTAATTATATTTCTGGAAAGTGGCCGTTTTCATCATAATTATTACTTCTGGAGACATGCTGCTTTAATGAATGTTTGGTTTTTATCAGGTTACAGCCCTTTTTATTGGGTGATATAACCTGTCATTCTCAGTGATTACTAACAAATGTAAATGTAACCCATATATCATACGTAAGACATCAAAAATCTTAGTTTAGTTTAAACAATATTTTATTTATAATTCACACATTTACATAATAAAGTACATAAAATAAAATTTACGGATTGAGTAGGAAGCTTGTAAAGCTTTTTTGAAAACTCTCTCCGTAATCAGTATTTAACAAATTTCAAATAAATGGTTACAAAATATAAATATCTAAACTAAACTATACATATCATATCGACTTGTTCTTGCTTTCTTACTATACATACTATGTTTATGTCAAGTATTCATGAACTAAATTCAAGATACATTTCTGTTAGATTAGAGGTATAAGCACGAGTATGAATTCATTTTTAAAGGGATATATTGCTTAGTTTAGTGGTTGGTCTATTAAACTAATATGTTGAGAAAATTTAATGATTAAAACATGCGCATTGAAGGAGAAGTTATAAGAGAAAAGAAGGAGAGATAGGAAACAAGAGAAAGAAAGAGAGTCACTTTACTACTATGGAGTTGAAGGACCTTTTTCTATTTAAACGGATATTATTATGTATCAAATCTTTTTGTTTTTGTATATATTTATGTATATGTGAGATAATTGTTTCGTTTTGAGCATCGGTAAGTGAATTATCGCCATATAGTAAAGTATTCAATGTTACAGTTGTGATTTGACTTAAATTGTTTATAAGGACAGTGCGATCATCTTCATACATGGGGCAGCAGAGAAAATAGTGTTCTGTATTTTCTTTTTCACCACATATACAAAAAGGGCTTTCTATTATGTTTTTTGAAAACATGTTCTTTCAGAGAGCTGCAATGTGTTCTTAATCGTGTATGTATTATTTGATATCTTCTTTCACCTACATAATAGTGAGCTGGAACTTTTTCGACATCTTCATTTAAAAATCTTAGTTTATTTAGGTATGTACTTTTGCTTACTATAATCATAAACATATGACCAAACCTAAAAAAACACCATGCAGGCATTGTATCTGGTTTTTTTTCAAGCCTTTTCAATCACTTTTAAAGAAAACAAAAATTGTTATGTTTTCGTTTTTCTTTACTTTCGGGTTAAACCACGCGGTAATTCTCTGAAATATAATAAAAAATATGAATTGTACACAACTACTATTCTTACCACATACCAGTTTTATAGATTACTCGTATGATCCGTAACTTCTTTAGGCCTAAGGTATTACACCAAGCGTGATCTTTACATGTTTTTTTCATTTCCTTTCAAAAATTTGATTACCAGGACAGGCAATTAGTACACAAATCAGCATAAGGAATGTCTTGAAGCAACTCGTTTTTGAATGTAATCATTTTTTTATATAAATCGTTTGATTTATAACATGTCTGCGTGTCACGTAAAACTGCAGCAAGGTTAATATTACTAGTATTCGATGAAAAGTAGGCTGCTTAAATGCATAAATAAACTGTTTAATTAACTGTTTACACTGTGTTATTAGACACTGTGTTATAAGACTGTTTTAATATCTAAACAAATGGGACATCTTTGTTTAAAAGCAAACTTGTGTTGTTTATATTCTTCTCTCCTCATTTAAGTAGACCTTTTGCATCGGATGATGGCTTTTAATTTACTTAACAATAATGGATATGAATAATGTCAGTTTAAAGATGTACATTATTTTATATTAGATTATAAATAAGATGTGAACTAGACTGTAAATTGATGTAAATATATTTTCTATACAATCATGCTTTGGTACAATTTGTACTGTATTCTGTTCCTTTATAGAATTGATGAATCGGGTTAAATATTTTATTTGCAAAGTTATTGTCTGTTCAAGTAAATTAACGAAATCAGTAAGTTCGCAAAAGAGCACTTCCTATGTAAGATGTAGTGACTTCTAAAAGAAATCACACACATAAAAATGTCATATTGCCTAGCTGTTTTAAAGCACAGAATAAAACACTATTCATATAACTGCATTCAGTAGTAAATTTCATGGGTAATGTTGCCAATTTTCCGTATTTTCATTTGAAACTTATACAACTATTTATTATAGACCCTTTCATTTAAGACCGTATTCAAGTTGTTGCCCTTGGATGACGTCATTGGGAGATACGGTGGACATTGCTGATACGATTAAGTACATGTACATTAATTGAGGGATATGAAGATCTTAATCCTTTCTCTTGTAAGATTAGCAGATTGAAATTGCCAAAATTGTGTGTAATTGAATAAGATATTACATAAAAAGGATGATCAAATGAATAAAAATGTTTACTATAATATGGTTAACAATTTGTTTTAATAGTAGACCATATCGCTGGGTAACTGATAATGATTGCAATTTTCGTAAAATTCTTAATAATGAAAAGTTTGCCAGGCAGTTAAATCCTACTAACTTGCTAACACCAGAGATGTAGGTAATGTATCTATGTATCTGCTAATATACAGTACCCAAAAGATATTTTGAGTTTCAAAAATGTAAGTATTTTGTAGTTTCGAAAAACGCTTGCGATGCAATTAAATTGCAAGTTACTGGTTGATTAAAAATTATTTTGATTTAAGCATTACTAAGACAAAGAAAAACAACAATATAAATCTATGTTATTTTCAAAAAAAATGTTAAGGCATAAAAAGTAAAAATTCTTTTGAATGTACATGACTGTATACTATTTGTGTCGGCAAAAAAGACATTCTCAAAAAATCGTACATTACACCAATATTTTTAAGCTGGTAAAGCGATATTTTCAACTTGATACTTTTTAAATTCAAACTCTGCTAATCAAATATTTTTTTTTAAAAAACCACTTAAAAAAACAAGTTGTGAAATTCGTTATTAACCGAATTATAATTTTACGTATTTTTGACTGTAGTAGGACTCTGGAGTATCAAATCAGTAAGGCGTGACATTTAAAGTCCCTAGGATGATCCATAATCAAATTCGGACCATATATATATTTTTACAACTAACAAAAGTGACGTAATTTTATATAAATGTTATACCGTATATAACTGATATATGATAGCACAGCCAAGTACCGCTTGTATATACAACATATGAACCCTTTTAATTAAAATGTTACGGCCCAGTGGCGCTTATATATACACATCTATATATTTATGAAACAAGTTACTGGGAAAAGGTCTTTATTTTTATAATCATAAGAATAGATTTGTAGTATCAAAATTATCGTCTGTTGCGAATCTAAAGTTATAAAAGTCATTGCCACATGGTTTTCGTTCTTTCAGGAATATTTATAAAATTATATGCTACGCTGGTTGAAAGATTTTTATACGGCATAATCAAAAGGAATAAGTAAGTATTGACAGAATCCATTCTGCTATTCTTCTAAAAAAAGCTTGAAAAACAATCAATAAAAAAACATTGGCAATCATATTTTTATGTTTGGTTTAAACATATTTTTATTCAAGGTAATATATACATATTAATAATTTACAATATAAGCAGAAAGGAATTGAACCGAGAGCTACAATAGCTCCTTTAACAAAAACAATATGTCTATATAATACATGGCTTATTATAATTTTAATTAAACCCTATAAAGAAAGGAAAAAAATACAAATACATGTATGCAGTTGATAGAAAATAATGAAGAGAAAGATGGAGAAAAGAGGAGTTTGCGGATGTTTCTTTATCATTTGTCGTTTTGGTACGAACATCATGTATGGGAAAAAAGCTTGTGTGAACACTATGTTGTATGACAACTAGTATATTACATGTAGATTGGGACGTAGATGTACATATTTTGGACAAATAAAGAAGAAATGATAGCAATTTTCAACCACCCCACAATCACACAATGGAGACTCGGAAATATTCTTATCAAATAAATCATACAATTGGTTTGAAGTCTGGTAAGCATTATTTGGTCTTTTTTATGTTTGTCACAAATGCGCCGGAATTTTCTAAATGACAGAAAATAACACAGAAAACTAAAAAATGACCATTTAAATTTACAATAGGCAATTTCTGTGTGTATGAGTGTTTATAAAATTATAAAAGTTTGATTTAGCTAGTAGTAACTAGCTTTTTATCCTGGCATTAGAGAAAATCTAATAAATATATTCACTTTGAAATTTCGCTGTTTCACTCCGTACAGTAGCGAGAATTAATCTCAATCTTTGTTTTTGTATTTTTTATTGCCTTGATATTGAATTTATGCATGCATGAGTGAGTGAATTGTTACATGTTATAATCATAATTGAACGATCAGTATTTAGGCATTTAAGTTTTCAATAAGCTAACATTTTATGCGGCCTGTATAGTATTATCCCCGATTTACGTCACATCCGGTAAGGGAAGTAATTCTTCCCTGACTGTTATCGCTTAAATGAAAGGGTCTATACTTTAACTACATATAGCAAACAAAAAGAAAAAAAGAAAAAAATATACAAGAGTATAACAAATCACTGGCTATCACACACACAATGTCATCTTTTGTTTGCCAATGCTTGGGTCTTAACCTGTTACCTTCACTAGAATGGCAGCTTCCGTGACTTGCCATTTTCGGTGTTTATTTTTGACAAAAGTGATTTTATTATACATTATATTCAAATAGTATACACGAAACAGATATCATGACAAAATTATTCACTGGCTATCACATAAACTATGGACGACCCAAACAATTAAAAACAACGATGCGGCTTGGATATGTCAGAAACTTTATTCTGTGAACGTCACACTACTACGAGTTCTTTGTTCTAATTGTGAATCATCAAAATATGTATGCAGGACAGTCAATCATTTTGAAAATATTTCTATCTAGACGTAGTAAAGAAATGTTGATATTATAATTGGTTAAAACGTATTTATTCAACAAAACATTTAACAAGTGAACAATATTTACAAAGTACATTTTGGAATTGGGCAGAAAGCTATAAAAGTTATTAGTGTCCTCTCCAAAATAATTATTCGGTGAAAATGAACAAAACATGACAAAATACACAGTATTCGCTTTCTCTTATATTAGATAAAACAATACTGAGAATTAATAGCGCAGGGACATTGAACTATTTATATGAATTGTTGTATTTAAGTTTTGACTACTTTGGATTGTTTATGCAATCCTTACAAAAAGAAAGCGGAGTCTATATTTAGGCAAGTAGCAAAATAGGATAGAATTAAGAAAAACGCAATCCCTAAAGAAAGCATAAAAAGACAAAATTGAAAATGTTGTAGGCTTGGTTTAATTTAATGACACAAAGCAAATTGATATAGCAAGCAAAATTAAAGTCAACTATAATAAAATTTTATCGATTATTCGATAATAATTCGTATTTCACAGTCGATCCTGTTTTCCGATTCCATTTTTCTAATAACTTCAATATTAAGTACGGTATTCGAAATAAACGGCATAAACATTATTTCCAAATAACATGAATCTGTATTCAGGATCACTTTCATATAAAGTATTGGGGCAGGCTGGGATGATGGGGTGTACCGTAAACTTCTGTGATCGATCCACTTATTATGTGTTTGAACAGACAATCGGTTGGTTCAGTGATAATATGAAGTAGAATAACCGTTTCACAAACACTTAGAATACATGTAGCATGAAAATATAACTTGACAGGTTCTTGTCTGTTGAACAAAGTTGCTAATAGATGTCCCGGAAGTGACGCCAGTCCACGAAAGGACATAGAGATACTAAGTCTAATGTGGAAAGTGATGCGAGAAAGATGCTTGCTGACAATATTAGCATTTCTCTGGCGTGAACACAATTAAACACATCAAGTTTCAATAAAATTTTATTAGATCTATACATATAATATAGGTGCAAAACACGTGAAGAAAGCCTTGGAGGTGTGTGAGATGTTACAATCTGTTATCTGAAAAACAATTGTTACTTGCAACATCTGTTTCGTTCGTCATCATCATCATTTTCCATTATATTTTCCCCATTTTTAAAGTATCAAAGGCTGGACAGTTGTTAAGGTTTTAATGTTACCGGAGTATAAAATTTCTTCCTTCTACTTTTTATTACTTGAACAAGATATTTGACATTAATTCGTGTAGGTTTATGTGAAAAAAAAGAAGTAGAACATTTTAATTCATAACAAAACCTTATTGCCATATTTATTTATTTTATGTTTCATGCTCCTTTATTATAGGATATGTATGATCTAGGAATAAAACATCCTTTTTCATTATATAATGCAATTTTAGTGTAAAATAATACATTCGAACTGATAAAATTACACTTCATTTTAAATAACTTTTTTGAGAAGACCATTGACAACATACTGATTTTACTCGTGAAATAGATTACGGTATAAACCAGCGTTGGAATTTGTTTACATTGACATATTACACAAAACTGAAAGTTCTTTCAAAATCAATATCATATCTACATTTAGAAATACACTACACAACTGTACTGATTTTATCTTTATTTTAAATTAAAGAAATTAATGTGCAGTATAAGTTAACCTTTATGACTTTAGCTTTGTTATATAGTGGTGGTGCTGGTAGTTTACGGCAGTCAGACACATTGAATTTACGAGAGCACAATCGAGTCACCGCGTCGTTCCTGGACATGCTGTCAATCAGTTTACCAGTACAAGAGCCTTCATATCCACAAAAACAAATAACTTTTGTACATGGCAGACCAGAGATGCAGTGCTTATAAACGTAGAATGAATAAATGATCAATCATAACGAAAGTGACATGCACCGTCGGGGAATCAAACCCGGGTCGCCTGATTCACAGTCCAACACTCTATCTGTTGAGCTTACTGGACGGTTTTACCTGGTTATATAGGCCTCAGGTACCATGTCAGCATGATGAAAACATGTTGTGTTTTTAAATTGAATTACAACGTCTGGAATTAGGTTAAAGTATGTCTTGAGATATGTTCAGTTTATATATTGTTGTTTTGTGTACAACATTGTTGTATGATATGTAAAAGAGGAACATGGTAATTTTTACGATGTTTTCGATGAAAAAAAGGCTAATTCAGTGCAATTTAACTGTGCTTTCTTAATTGTACTATATTGTACCAGTCTACTTATAACATTTTTAGCATTGTTATAAGCCTTCAATTCTTTCAATTTCGATTGAACATGTGCTACTAGATGTGTGGGAATAGAGCAATTAATTATAAGAAGTTACCTGTATGGTCAAGGTATATAATACATTTACGATGGACAATTGTATTGATATGCCTGTCTCTGTAAATAATGTGGACTTTACTAACTCGACATAATCATTTAATTCTCTTTTATGTCACTTGATAACATCACTTTTTTTGTAAATACAAGGCATCTCAAGCATACTGAGTATTACATAAACATAAGAATTCACGTTATTTTATTAGTTATTTTATCAATACAACTTTAGGTTTAAATGTATATGCTCCTTTTGAAATAAACAAGGATGATAACAAAATAATGAAGTAATTTATTATTCTTTAGTGTAATGGAACAAATTCAAAACATCCGCCATTCTGGTCCTTTCTTTAAATAATGTGTTCGAGTTTTGAGAAAAATGAATATTAAGAAACAGCGTACTAACATTATATCCTTCATGCTTTACAATTGCTCTAAATATTCAATATGTCAGAGTGCTTTTGCAATTCATACATGTCATACATCCACAAACTCACCTCTTCAATCATAGGTTACAAGATCCTTTAATTTTACACAGATAATAATGTATTACTAATTGATATACTCCTTTCTAGACTAAGTTGATGTTTACGCAAGATGAAAATAACGTTCAGATAGACTTTTAATAAACCTACTTACGCAATGGATATCAATAAAGATAAATCGATGATGTTATCGAACCAAATCAAATTTGCAATGATTAATAATATCATACTAAAAACGTGCTACTGTTATAAAGGTACAAATAAATTTAAATGTAATAAAGTAATACATGTTAAACTGGTAATAAAACCGAAAGTTTCTTTATATTATGTGTGAAAATTAAAGGTACACGTTGATCAAAATTTATTAAATTAATCTAATTAATGAAATGAAATTATTAATCAATAAATAGTAATTAATTTATTATTAATAAACGTTCAAGGATATTATTTTGTGGAAAATTAAAAGCATAAACATAACATCAACTACACTTGTAGTAGTCTGTAAAATGTGGCATTTGGAACATCTCGCCGATTACCGATCATCTTATCGGAAATAAAACAAATCGAATGTAGTTCTTACACGTGTGTTTGATACAAAAAGAAATCAACAGAAAAAAACACTATAGAAGGTTAAATATCCATAAATGATATTTAACATTTTACTGCAAGTAGCAAGTATATCAGGTTTATTTTCAGTTTTTTCGAGTTGTTCCATGTCGTTCACATTGAATTCTTTTGGGGGAACTTTACTGTTTTTGTATCGCTGATCAGGAAATACAATGCTGACATTCAATATCTTCCCGACAATCCTAACATCTAAAATTAGTAACTGCATTTTTAAAACAGCTTAAAACTAGCGATGTAAACGAAAGAAATATTTTCATTTTGTTACAAGAATCCGACGAATTATAACGCATTCGAAGTTTAAAAGTAGCTTTGGCTTATAGAATTGGCAATAAATGCACAATCACAAATGACGCGGATGAATATCATTTTAATCAATGAAGATTGCTCGGTTATTTACGTAAAGCTTCGGATAATTGCGATTAAACGCCGCCTAAATGAACAGAAGAAGAAAAAGAACATTTGATATTTAGACTTTCTGAAAAATAAGGTAAGGATGTTGACTCTAGAACAGGGACGAATTTAGGGCAGTCGACGATCGATAATCAATTTCTACCATAAGTTAGGGCACCCAATAATAAATCCACGTAAACAAATCGCTATTGTTTAGCGATGCCGATTAACGAACGCTTCAGTGCGTATTAAACAAATAAATCTGACTGTCGAGTAGTGAAATATACATGTCGGACTGTTTGGGCTGAATTATTTACATCAGTGTTAAACAATAGGTTTACCGTGAACAAAATATCTCAAAATTAAAATGGAAATGCTAAATTTAAAATGATTTGATTTGTTTCAGACGTGTTTATAACTTCACCGTGGTCTAGGGATAAGACGCTCGTGTAAGGCATGAGAGGTGTAGGTTTAAATTCCCAGTCAAGGCAAATAACATTTTATTTTTCTAAGTGTCTTTTTAGCGATTTTAACATTCTTTCTTAAGGAATAAGCCATGATATGCAAGGATAATATGTGGCTGTCAAAAACTGTATATAAATGATTTCATAATGCAAGTATGCAAAATTTCGTGTGTATCAAACGCAAACTCTTATAGCAAAAAATCTAGACGCATTCGTTGCAACACGTCATGCAAGATGAATTATAGTATATCAAAATAAACTTATACAGGAAAATACATACAAATATACATTACGAATCAGAAAATACCACAGAGCTTGCAGCCCTATGATTAGGTTAAATATTTACCTTCAATCGATTCCGCGTTAGAGCTTTATAATAATCTCATTATTATGACTAGTTAAAGAAATGTGTTTTTTGGTAGAAATTGATAGAGAACATTTCGTTATAGAATATATCGTTATAAAATCGTATCATCATTTCAAAGATTTACACCATGGAACACGCCCGAGTTTAGGAGGCATTTTCCTTTAACAGGTGTTAAGTCCTGGATTTATAACCTGGTAACATCTGTTAAAGTCATATTAGTTTTTAGATTACATTCAGGTCTACTTCTGGTATCTTATACATATGCTGTTAGGATGATGGGCATACTAAAATTTACGATAAAATAGTGCACACTCATTTTTTTGCACTTTTGAGAAAGTCATGAGATGTTGCACTTCTATTCGTTTCTTACATTTTATTATGTTTCAAGTACGTTTTCCAACATCAAATGTGAACATTTTAGCTAACAATCTACAAACAATATTAACTGACAAGACAAAACTGTCTTCATGATAGTTGCAAATTTTTAAAAACAATTATATGGTTACAATTCAAAAGGTCGCCTTACATCGCAACATTTAAGAAACATATTGCTGACTCGGTTTAATTCAACCTATCTGTGCACTCTAATACCTCATGAGTGCTAATGTTCCCGCCGCCTAGGCACATGTTTAAGTGGACATTTTACTACTGTCTTAAAAACGACATGTTTTTTAAAATGACTATCTTATAAATATAACGATAATATAAAGATAACAAATAAGGTGCAAAGACATATGGCATTTGCTCATGATAAACAGTAAGTAGGAAAATCGCGCCAGAAAAACTCTTGTGACTGCGTGCATTTCCGAACAGTGCGGGTCACTCGAACACAAACGGTGTCTATTTCCGAACATGACGGGCTTTTTAAAAATAACTAGAATCTAATTTATCTAATTTCGTTAAATCTAAACAATTTAAACAAGATAATTCATTCAATATCTTTAAACATAATTATAACAAAAATATTTAATTGTCTTAAACACAAACGATGACTCGGAGTATGGATGTGACCAAACACAACCAGAGACGATATGTATCTATCAAGTTCACCGGTTTCGATCTCGTGCAACTCTTTTTCAGCAGTACAGACACTCAAATGGGAAATTTGCGATGTCTTCCTCGTCCATTCCACTGAAATCTATGTCTGTGCATTTCCTGTGGAATAAACGAGGGCAGTTGTCACACGAGATCCATACCAGCGGGTTATCGTCATTGTAAAGTTCTCCCCACTTGAAACATTTCATTCTGTCAATGTCACATTCGTATTCCGAGTCGTCATTCGGTTGAAAATCAGACCCCGAATCGGAGCTGCTAGATACGTCATTTCTTTTCCGTTTTGCTAAATGTTGATTTACTTTTTCTGCTAGTGCCTTTCTTTTTAGTTTTTCTGCTTTCTCAATTTCTCTTTGCCGCTTTTTTTCCTCCCTTTCTTTTTGTTTCCTTTGTTTTTCCTCATCTCTCTCTTTGCGTTTTCGTTCACGTTCTAGTTTTCTTTCTTGCTTTTCGCGTTCATTTTGCTCTTTAAGTGCTTTCTTTTCTAGCATTATCTTTCTAAATGCCTCACCAGTAACTGCCTTCGGCAACTTAATTTTTTTAATCGTTTTCTTTTCAGTTCTGGGTTTTGGCATTGCTAGGTGTTTCGAAAATGGCGATTGCTGCAAGGATGTCTGTGGGTTCGCGACAAACTGTAGATCTATCTGTTCGTCGGGCTGTACAGCTTGACTCACATCCGGCAGTGCAACTTGCTGCACTTCCGGTAGTGCAACTTGCTTTACTACTGGTTGTACAGCTTGTTGCACATCCGACTGTACATTTTGCTGTATTTCCGGTTTTACAGCTTGCTGCACGTCCGACTGTACAGTTTTCTGCACATCCGACAGCACAGTTTGCTGCACTTCCGGTTGTACAGCTTGCTGCACGTCCGACTGTACAGTTTGCTGCACTTCCGGTTGTACAGCTTGCTGCACGTCCGACTGTACAGTTTGCTGCACTTCCGGTTGTACAGCTTGCTGCACGTCCGACTGTACAGTTTGCTGCACTTCCGGTTGTACAGCTTGCTGCACGTCTGACTGTACAGTTTGCTGCACTTCCTGTTGTACAGCTTGTTGCACGTCCGGCTGAACATCTGGAAGCAAGTCAGGCTGCACATTTATTTGACCTCCAGCAGGTGAAGCTTTTGGTGCATTAAGCTTTGAGCTGTAGATTGTCGATGGTTCCATTTTTGCTGTTTTCAGAACAATGTTTTGGTGTGTTAAGTTTTGAGCTGTAGATTGTCAATGGCTTCATTTTTGCTGTTTTCAGAACAATGTCTCTATTTAAAGGGAAAAGGCCAGCATACTTAAATGCCAATATTGCGTTCTCAGTGCTGGCTGACCATTCCCAGGCGCCCTTAAATACTTGAGCAAATGTCCTCTTCGTAACTGTATTCGGGATATTCTCAATTTGAAAATTTCTCACAGCCTGACTCCAGTTTTCTTTTAATACCCCGAAAACCCGAAGATCAAGCGGCTGTATCAAGTGTGAGGCGTGCTCAAGTAGACAAAACACGTGAATGCCATTTGCCTTACACACATCCGACACCTCTAAAGTCACATGTGTTGAGTGGCCGTCAACCAATAGTAAGATTGGACGTTTGACTTGACGCTCGTCTAAGAAGGGTATAAATACGTCCGTTATCCAGGTCAAAAATAATTCAGACTCCATCCACCCATTCGGAGAACGACCTATTGCAGCCTCCTGAAAACCTTCAAGAATATCAGCCCTCACACGCTCGCCAGGATATACAATCATTGGCTTTATGTAGTGTCCAATAGCACTAACACAGGCCAACACAGTAATTTGAGTTTTATTACTACTTGTACAGTTATAAACATTTTTTTCCCCTTTCATGGCAATGATTCGTCCACTTTTAGGACATAGAGGAAACCCGGACTCGTCAGCATTATACAAACGAGACGGATCAGACAACAGACATGGGTCATTCAATTCATTGTTTACAAAGAACTCTAACTCTGAGAACCAATTTGAGATTTTTGACGGCGTTATCACTGCTCTTTCTTTTCCGAGCTGCATGGGCGCTCTTTCCGTCAGCTCAGGGTGACGCTTGACGAAGCCCCTGTACCAATCTTTGCCGGGTCGATTGTCTTTAAAGGGCGTCTTACGACCATCGTCATCAAGGATCTTCTTTACCGTGGTCAACAGTTCCTGCCTCGTCCTTCCATAGCCGATCCTGGACATGCTGACTGCCCATTCTGCCAGGCGGGTCTCCTCAGCCGGCGAGAGGACAGTGCGGGGACCTGTTTTGTTTGTTGCGTATCTTCCCTAAAACAAGTAGGAGTGTGATATGAACAAGGATAATAAACAATAGTGCACTGAGAACCATTTCATCACTTATAAAATTAATCTTTTACTGTCATTTATATAACAATAATGATTAAACGACATTTAAATGGCGTTTTAACAAATCAAATTACTAGCTAGAATTTGGAATTATATAAACTGGCCTGCTTTGTTCGCAAACTACAATGACCCGATGAAACGTACTTATTGATTCATAAAATTGTTCTAAATACCTTGATTTTATCATGCAGAGTCGTTTTCGGTATCCCGTACGACTTGGCCGCACAACTTAACGTAAGGCTCCCACCCTGAACAAGCTTGGCAGCCTCTGCCAGCACATCCGGGGTATAAGACTTTGCACCGATAGAACGGCTCATGTTACCTGTAAGATATGAATGAATGAATGAATTTATTAATTTTTCATTCATTAACCAGCTTGTTTGATTGTTTAATTTATTTATTGATTGATTATTTATAAATTTATCTATTTATTATTTATTTATTTATTCATTTAGATCTATTTATTTATAATTTACAAAAACTATTAAATACAAATTAGAGTCCTCTAGCTTTTTTATTGATGTTTGTGTTTTCTTATTTGTTCGGAATTAGACCCTAGGTTAAAAAGTGAGAGGATAATTCCGAACAACCACGTGGCATGATCTACGTCTGTCAATTCTAGAACATTCTAATTTAAATGGGTGGGAAAGGGATACATCTACATACTTTCATACATGTTTACATTTAGACACAAAATACAAAACTTGCATCGCTTATCTACGTCAGCAGTCTCCTTAGCATGTACCGCTAAATTTATGACAAAATTTATAGGACTTACCTCGATGATATCTTCCGCTTTTAAAGATGACAGGACAACCTTGGAATTGTAAACAACCGGAAGCAAACAATAATGTTCAAATATTTCGCGCCAAAAAACTTTAAAAAACGCAACCTTACTGTTATTTTTACGACCGCATATATATTGTTCGGAAATAGACATCGTTCGGCAAATGACGACCCCGCTCTATGTCATTCTGGATCCATTATTCGATATAATAAAAACAACACTTTCTCTCATTTTAGATTACGATCACAAGAAGCAGAACCTTCTCTTGTTAATACCTATTACCTATCAATCTAAAAGTAGGGGGAGCATTCCTTCAATATATCAATTACAAAGGTTAACATATTATATCAGGTGATTACAGGAACATACTTTATACTAATACCCTGTTAGTTATTAATACATTAAAGCTGCATGCCTCTGAATGAGCCAAGAAAATAAATAAAACATGACAAAAATCTACTAAGATGTTAAGAAAAGTAATAAGATTTAAGATTCAAGTAAACATTTACATGTTATGTGCGATCTGCAGTATATATAAATGTTTTTCATCTCCGTTATTAACGCAGTTAAAGCGTTTTTTGCTTATTTTGACCTCTGTTTGGTAATTAAAGTATATTGCAAGTGTTACTTGCAATGCACAAATTATTTTCTTTGTTGATTTTTCAATATCTAACTGTAAAATACATTTTAAAATTTTTCATGAAAATTAGCATGAATCTGGAGGCATGCTGCTCTTTAAAGATCAAAATTATGACTGTCTGAATTTTTTTTTTTTTTTTTTTTTAATGCGTTTATTTAAGGTCGCCGCCGGAAAGCCCATATGGGCGACCGTACACTCAAGTCGGGCCATCCTAGAGCGTCCCGCTGAGATTTTTTCGTCGATTTTTTTCCATCTTTTATTGGTGGAGGAAGACCCCAGGTGACCCCAGGTGCCCCTCCGGGCATTATTTCAGGCACGAGCGGGCACCCGGGTAGAACCACCGACCTTCCGTAAGCCATGGATGGCTTCCTCACATGAAAGATTTCGACCCAAGTGAGGATCGAACCTACAGCTGTCTGAATATCACACTTGCAAAACTTATATATGTAAATAATTATGCAAATAAAACAATTTTCAAACATCAAAGGATATGTAAAATGTGTACTGCAAATATTTGTGCACATTATATTTAATCAATCATTTACATGCATTCTTTTCTTATTGGAAAATTTGACTTAGAATTTATGGGAAAAAAATTTCTAATTACCTCCCTTTATTTACATGAAATGTTATATTGGGTAATATCTTCATAAATAATGCTTATTTGAACTTACAATATTGACAAATCTTAATTTGAGCATCATATTTATGAAATAAAACCATGAAAAAAATGTGTTACAGGATCTTTAAGTATGTTATATACTGGCATGTGATCGTTTTCTACATAATTATTATCTCTGTCTCTACCTTTTGATAAATATTTATAATAACGGACGTTTTAGTGTTTTTTTTTTCAAATCCGATTTGTACTGGACAACTGTGACAAGAATACTATCTTTATGTACGGCTGCTGCAAATTATGCTTTCATTTTTAGTTGATATTTATTGCCTGGATAAATGTGTAATGGCTGTATGATTTATATCATGTTACAGACGGTTTTATTGAGTAACATGACCTGTTAAAATGAGCAAATGAGCAACCCTAAGTGATAAATTACCATCGCTAATGTACGCCAACTATTATACAAGTCTCTCAAGTTCGAGCGTATCTTAAGAAATAAGTAATTCATAAGCTTAGTATATCGCCCACCTCCCCCCATAAAAAAGAAAATCCCACAAAAATTTGTGGGTTAAACCAAGGGGTATAATTCTCTAAAAATAACACAAATTATTATATCAAAATGAAAAAAAAAAATGAACACAACTACTATTTTATCACAATGCCACTTTTATAGGCTATCTCATATGCTCCTAGAGTTCTATAGGCCTCAGGTATTACTCAAAGTGTGATCTTAACATTTTTGTTTTATTTCTGTTCAAAAAATTTATTTCCCACGTCATGCAGTTAATACACACATAACGTTTAAACGTCTTGAAGCTGCTCATTTTTTATGTACTTATTTTTTATATTACTATTTTTATGTATAACAGATCTACATGGCACGTAAAAGTGTAACAAGGTTACTGTAACTAGTTTTCGAAGAAAAGTAGGCTGTTTAAGTGCATTATAAATTGTATTTATAGTTTGATAAATAGTTTCATGTAATTAATATCTACTAGGCATTTTTGAGGTTTTAAGTTTACTGGTAAATCACATGCATTCATTTTTGTTCTGCGCATTAAATTTTTGTAATTTAAACTGAAAAAAAAAGAATTAAGTGTCTGCGATTCAAAAAGAAGGTAAAAGTTAATTTTGGTCAAATTTATTTGATATGTTGTTTTACTTTATGACATCTATTATCTCGGACTATTATCTCGGACTAAAACGTTTCATTATATAGCGTTAAGTGTAAATCATAGCACGATAATTAGATTTTAAATCAAATAATCTTTTTTGGAAGATATAAGTCATGCAATTGATGGTAATTAATAAAAGAATATTACGGTATAATATAGCATTAAAATAATTTGTTCATGTTAAAATACTACATAAAAGTTAAAACACAACATAATTGGTTAAATATATATCAAAAGCATTTCCATACCTCTATTTATTATTTAAATTGCATCATAAGTCGTATCATACTTTATTGAAATAGAAGGAAAGTAAACCGTGAAAACACGGAGTTTCTAAACGGCAAACATCAAAATGTTGATTAAGTACAAGATATCGTCAACGCACCGTAGCAGCGACTTAGCAAAATTCAAAATTTCATTAGCATGTACTGGTGAAATTTTGAATTAGGAGACCTACGCTCAAAGAACCAGCATGCATTTTTCATTCTTATTATCAAAAGAAACCCATAATATTTGCCATTATAATGATTTAATGTTCTAGTTAAGAAACCACCATCTTATTTTTTATAAGGAGAAAAGTTTTTTTCCTGTGACTTCCTAGTGTATTCATTCTGAGGACAATTACAGAATAATAAATGAAAATTTTGCCTGTGTCTTCCTTTCATGGTGATTGACCTATAATTGATAACGACAAATGTTTTGAATAAACATTACAACTGCCTAAATATAAAAAGACTGTGCCACTCATTTTATACATTTGACGTAGTAAATATGTTCAAAAGGACATTTATTTAGTTCAAGTGTGTTATTGACACACATGCAAGAACACACACACGCGCGCGCACACACACATACACACAAACATTAACCTATCTTAATCTAAGCAAAAGCTGACGTGTAATTACATACGCAAAAAAACAAACATTTTTAACGAATAATAATAACAAGTATTTTATTGAAAGTATAGATATTTTATCGGCTCATATCTGTGATTTATTGAATGTTATTTTAAATTCGGGAATGGAATGGAACAGGGTATTATAATCCCTTTACACAAAAAAGTTGTCACGATGACGTTTATAATTACAGAGGTATTACTCTTGTTAGTTGTATGTCACAATTGTTTACTACTGTTATTAATAATCGCATTGAGAAATTTTGTAACGAACATAACACTATTTCGTATGCTCAATTCGGATAACATAAAGGAGAGTCTTCTGTAGATGCTATATTTTTACTTGAAAATAAAAGATTTTATGTTATTTTTGTTGATATGATGAAGTGTTTTGATTATATTGATAGAAATGGTTAAAAAAGTATAATTTTGGAATAACTTGGAATTGTGAAGAATGGTTCGTGATATGTACCAGAAAATTAAGTCTTGTTTTAAACTTTGTTCAAATTATTCTGAATATTTCCAATATGCTGTTGGTCTTCGTCAAGGGGAGTTCATGTCCCCTCTTCTATTTTCAATTTTTGTAGAAGACACCGAATTGTATCTTCAAAACAATCCCGACTCAGGTTTAATATTAGATGATATTGTTTTAATACTCTTACTTTTTGCAGACGATATGGCAATTTAAGGCAAAAACCCTTAAGAGATACAGGAACTATTAGATTTTTTGCATTTATATTGTAAAAACTGTGGCCTTAAAGTAAATACAACAACAAATAAAATAATGGTATTTAGAAAAAAAGAGGTCGTATTTTACCAACTGAGCAATGGAACTGTAATAGCCAAAATATTGAAGTAGTAAATGATTTAATAATCTTGGGACAGTTTTTAATTATACGGACAATTTTATATTAAATTAGAAATATTTGAGTGGTAAAGCTTTAAGGCAATGAATGTACTTCTTTGTAAATTGAGAAGAGAATTTGACCTTTCTCCCAGAACATTATGTCAGTTATTTGACTCATTTGTTTCATCGATATTAAATTATACATGTGTACGAAGTCTGAAGAGCTAGAAAGAATACATTTGAAATTTTGTAAACGGTTATTAAGAGTTTACCCTAACACTTGTAATGCTAGTGTATACGATGAATTGGGAAGATATACCTTATATTATATTATTATATTCATAGGTTTGTAAAAATAATAAAATACTGGTTAAAAATTGAAGAAACTGATAACATAATCCTTAAAACAGTATAAAATCAAGCTGTAGATGATAGCAACAATGGTCATAAAAATTGGATTTCAAATGTAAGAAAGCTTTTGAATGATTATGGAATTTCATATGTATATATCATTATATATTTCATCATGTTAATACTATTGAAAAAAAAAATTTTCATATGAATTTAGAAGTCGTATTGTTGATTCTTTTAAACAGGAATGATATGCTACTTTAGATAATAGTTCTGTATTGTATAATGTACAAAAATGTTAAATGTAGTTTTGAGTATGAACTTTACTTAGATATCTTAGATTTTATTTCTGTAAATTAAGAATGAGTAGTTTGTCTTTGAGAATGCAAACTGGCAGATATTCTAGGAATAGCATTGCTAGAGAAGAAAGGTATTGTTTATGTTGTAATGCCTCAGACATTGAAGATGAATTTCATTTTGTTTGTATATGTCGTTGTTATGCAGAGTTAAGAAGAAAAATATTGGAAAATTAAGTATACCAGAAACCCGTCAGTTTATAATTTTTTTACAATTAATGATCTCAAATAGTAAATATGAACTAATTCAGTTATCCAAATTTGTAAAAGAAACACTTGCTTTGAGAAATGTTGAGCGTTCAACATCATAATTGCTCATTCTCCTTTTCGTATGTCTTTACTTTTTTTAATTCGTAATATACACATTTATTATTTAATTTTCTTGTTACTAGATGAATTAAGATTAAGAATTTTGAAAAATGTCATGATTGCTATTACCATTATATTGACGTTATGTTTGTAAAAATTATTGTATTATAGATGTACAACGTACAAATCCTAATAAAGTATCCGTTCTGTTTCGTTATGTTCGTAAAAATTATTGTATTATAGATGTACAATGTACAAATCCTAATAAAGTATCCGTTCTGTTTCGTTATGTTCGTAAAAAGTATTGTATTATAGATGTACAATGTACAAATCCTAATAAAGTATCCGTTCTGTTTCGTTATGTTTGTAAAAAGTATTGTATTATAGATGTACAATGTACAAATCCTAATAAAGTATCCGTTCTGTTTCGTTATGTTCGTAAAAAGTATTGTATTATAGATGTACAATGTACAAATCCTAATAAAGTATCCGTTCTGTTTCGTTATGTTCGTAAAAAGTATTGTATTATAGAATTACAATTTACAAATCCTAATAAAAAGTACGTTTTTTTGTTTCGGGTTTATGGGTTTTTTGTACGGTAATGACATTTAAAAATACTTTTTTTCCTTTTTTCTTTCCCCCTTTTAAACAATATTTAATAAAATATACATTTTTAAAACGTTTTACATGTGGTTAATTTAATTTTTGTAAACATAAACAATCTTTTAAAGGGGAAAATTAATTTGAACTCTGGATGTTACACCGGTTTCCACATTATGTTTTGTTTAAAAGTTTTTGTTACATGTAATTTGAGTAGGGGAATTTAATTATAGTAATTATGTTTATATTAAAGTGAAACTTGTTGCGTGCTACGGGGGGGTAGAAATGGTGCACTTTCTTTTTTCCTATGAACAAAAAACTACTCGCAATTTTTAAATTTTTGCTTGTTTACATTTCTCCCCTTACAAATTTATTTAAAATTGGGACTTTGAGGGATTTATAAAAATTTTTGATTTTTACCTCAGTTTTCACAGGGATTAATTACTTTTTAAATTTTAAATATTCATGTTAAAAAGTAAAAGACTTATTCCCCTTCGTCCCCGGGTTTGATGGCGAAATATTTTTTTAACATTATAAATACAAAAAACATACAAAATTTTTTGCATAAAAATTTTTCAAAAATTTTAGAAGCAATATATAATTTCGGGATACGAAAAAGTGTTTTTAGAAAAGAAAAACAATTAATTAATTTATTTTTAATAAAAGTTTTCACATTTAACAACAGGTATTTTTTAAAAATGTCAGCTTTTTTTTTTTTAAAATAAGGCTACAGTTTATGGGGGTATAAAAATTAAAATTTTATTTATTGGGAAAAATATATATATTTCGATAATTTCAAAAAATTTAAAAGGGGCATTCATTAATTGATCAAATTTATGTATAGATGGCCAATGACAAAAATACTGCCGAAAATATTTAGTTCTCGATTCGCGATATTTAGGACATACTAAAATAAAGTGGAATTCAGTCTCAACTTTTCTCATATTACATGATTTACAAAGCCGTTATTCTCGCGCGATAATCTCGTAACGTCCGGTTTCTATAAGTAAACTGTGCGACGATGTTCTAAGTCTTGATAGTGAAATCCTATACTTGTTCTTTTTAATGCAATCTAAATAATGTTCTGTTTCAAAGTTATGTTTAAAATATACACGTCAGTAAGATTGAAGGCGTGGCGAATTATTTATGTCTGAGTACCAGCGTTGATAATATGTATCTAATATGCGTTGTTTTATCAACTGGAACGGTATATTATTCACATCCGTTTGTTGATTCCAGATATAGCGCAATCCATGTACATCTAAAATACTTTTCACTTGAGCAGACCAATTATGTTATGTTTGATAAGCATTCGCTACCATACGCTTTGTTACGCTTTAGTGATTTTATAGCAGTTAAAATTTCACAAACTGTAATTGGCTGTTCTAATTCTGGAAAAAAATCATTTGACTTCATAAAATCGTTATTATGACAAAACTGATTAGCCTTCTCATTGCAACAAGTAAATAAGTCGTTACTTATATTAGAAAAATGTCCTTTAAATTGTTCCACTGTAATATTTTTTTCCAAAACTGTTCGATTTCTTTTTAAAATATTTACAAAAATCTCTAGGTTTACCTGTTTTAAATTTTCTATCTCAAATATTTTCTTTCTGAAATGTAATCTTTTCTTTTATTTGTAACACTACTTGTATAAAATGACTTATTTTTTACACATCTTTTTTCTAAAATAATCTGTCTATGAGATATTAAACAACCTTAAAGATTCTAAATACTTATTACGTGCATTCCTACATCACTTCTATATCAAACCAATCAGCATGCTTAATACAACTTTCTTCTTCAGAACCATGAACATTCTTAAACTGACATGTTTGTTTTTGAAAATAATTGGTCACTTACATTTCGTAATACATCTAAAAACTATTAAGTTCATTATTGCTATTGTCTAAATGATTAACAATATTATTAAAAAAAGGTAAATTACCAATGACTCCTGATCTAAACTGCTGTTTATAAACATCATTCAATTTATATTTTATTTATGTAAACATAATATTTTTGAAGATTCTCTGTAACTTTAATACTTTTATACTGAACGGTATGTTTGTCAGGGAGCAATCAGGTATAATAGTGTAAAGAAGTAAACACGTAATTGTTTTTCCATCTTCACGTTTGTTATATAACAATCAAATGCTGAACATTTTTACTTGCTTATTTGCACTGTTGTAGAGATTTATAGAAGAAGTATTATCAACGCAACTTGTGAATCTAATAACAAATAACTACATTTATTATTTATTCACACAGAATATTTCTTCATCACAAATAGGGATAATGTTTCATTTAATACACTCATCGTTAAATTGATGTAATTGGTATTACTTATTCATTAATTAAACCTGAATCAATGTCATTCAATTAGCAAATTGGAACTTTCAATTGATTTTCAATTAATTATGATTTTGACCATTTGTCAAAACTCTCAACAACATTTGACAACAATACATTCCTATCCAGTGCCTTTTTAGAAAATAATGCTGCATTCGACCTGCTTTCTATCCTTTAAATTGACGTATTCATCGACGAAATGCCTTGCTTCAATTCCCTTGTTTTATAAATTTACGAAATAACGTTGTTTGTACATTTAAGATATACATATACAACAGATATGATATTATCAATTATTATAACTCAGTTTGTCGGTAGCTTATTACGCGCTTTTTAAATCATAATTATCAATGAGATAACTAATTGCTAAACAACGAACAATATTTTTTGAACATAATCTTGTTCTAATAAAAATTATGATTGTTCATGTAAGATATTATTTACTATACCATGTATATATCTGCATAGTCTGTCTGATCAAATAATTGATTGATTGATGTATTTATTGGATGATAGTCTTTTAATTAAAGCGTATATAAGAGTAAGATCACATATTGACATTTTTGCATTTGTGACTGTAGCTTTTGTAAGCAAGATGATGAAAGTACAATTTAATAATTATGATATCAATTATCAGGTTGCTCTTTCGATGAAAAATTTGTTAAGATAGCATACATTGTTGTGTGGGTGATATTTTGTCACACATTACTCACAAAATAAACAATCGGTTATAAGTTGTATATCATCAATCAATGAACGGCAACAAATAAATATGACCTGCCAAAGGTTAACATGTACGTGTGCTGTTATACACAATGTCAAGTGAGTTGACTGTCGTGATAATATACATAACAGTACCATTAGCGACGTTTAAACATTACAACTATGCAATTTTGCTATTTCAAATCAAATCAACCGAGTCGTATCATTAGATGTCTTTTATTATAGAAATGGGCGTATTATGTTGTCTTATAGATGAAAATATGCTTGAAATGTACCACATGTTAATAGTACTGTATTTAAGATCTGGTTTCCGTAAAGATAAAGTTAACTTTGGTTAGTAACTTTTTTCCGAAAGAATATTGTTTTATCACTAAACCAAATAACAAATACATTTGTTGCTCAAATTTCGCTACATTTGAGAAAGCATGATTAAATAGAAACACAATAAAGAAATACAATAAAATATAAGAAAATGTGTAATAATCTAACACTGTATATCACATTATATGTTTGTTTTGACATTTTAAGGAATATGTTAATTAGGGTAATATGTTGAGAAAGTACTTTCGTTAGGAAGTTTATTACCAATGAACTAATGATCTATGAAATAGGAATTGTAGTGCTCTATAGATGCCAATACAGTTATCCAATAATCTATTTTCATATTTAAGCTTTAGAAAAAGGTTTTAAAATTTTGTTAATATAAGCACTCCCTTATATCATTTCTAAAATGTTTTCATTGCTCACGTTCTTAGAATGGAAAGGTTATTATTATTTTCGAAAAATATAATATTTAATATGATAAAGTATAACTTCAACACTGTGTTCTTAGTACCAGTTTTTGGTGAAGAGTAAAATAACAGGTTTCATATATCCAGAACATATGTATTAGAAAAAATGATTAGTTAAGGTATCAATCTTCCAACAATGTAATCGTTGGTTCCAATTACTTTGGTTGCAATAATGTCCTCAAGTTTATTCACTGGATCACAAAATAGCAAATTAATTTTCAAAGTCGCTAGTTCGTCACCTGCTTTCCATTTAGTGTCATTATAATATTAAATAGCTTTGTTTGAAAGACAAATCGCTTCATTTGTAATGAGGAGAAATAATTGCATTTCGATTCCAAAGTGAAAAAGTAAGCTAAGAAATGTTGCAACCTTTTATTGATCACTTTTTCATAATTATAGAATAAATGCTATATTTTCTTTTTATTTCAATTTATAACATTTCCATCTAATAGTGTGATTTATTGAATTTCAATACAGCGCTTGACTTGATATAATTATTACAATTTAAACCAGATAATCTTTTTAAAGAAACTGGAATAATCACAGACAACACATGTGCAGAATATAGAAATATTACGACGGGTATGGTTTATTTCAAAATATTTAATACTAGTTATACCACATAATTATATGTTACGTTATGCAATAAATAGTGTTATATTTCCATTTGAAATTCTATAATTAGGTTTACAGTATTTTGTACAATAACACAATTTAAATATTTCGTAAAAGAAGTAAAAATCAACGTACAATAATTTATTATATTATTATAAAGATTGAAACAGGTTTTGAGTTATCACAATTTGAAGTAGAAAAGGTTTGTAGATACACCATTTTAAGTTACTACATGACAATTGGACATGTGTATTGCTAACTTGCACAATGTTTAATCAAGTTTTCTTGCAAAACATGATTTATTTTAAATCACTTCTTATTGTAAAGCTTATAATATATGATTTGCATAAGGAAAAACATATTTTATCAGTTCTTTCACAAATATAGGAGGAATTTGTGCATTAGTTTTTGTATTCTTGATTGAATCAGCTTCCTTGTCAGATATTTTAAAGCGCTTGTAATATTTGATCAAACGCACTGGCTTAGAATATCATCTTTTAGTGAAGACGTTTAATCATAGAATTAGCAATTTATTCTGCTGACTTAAGCTTTATCCTGCAGATGCTAGGATTGATATGGTTTAAAAAAACACACACAAATCACACGAATTGATGATGTAAATGTTGAACACTTGTAATATCGAGCAGTTAGACATTTTTAAGAAACGTGTGAAACCAATGGTCTAAAGCTTCTATAAATAAGTTTCAATATATGACTACGGCATGAGTCCGATAAATGATTTGAACAGTCACTGTAATCGTCAAATATCATAGTGTGATGCATTGCTGCAGAACTGCATAATTAATGTTCTGCTGTCATAATGAGGTCAATCGCTTCCAATAATTGGTATATGAACATTACATTACATTTTGCAACTCATTCAATTCATAAAAGTATACATGAAGCCCTTGCGCTAAAGAGTCAGCTGGTATATTTGTATAGGTTAGTGTTTAATAATATGTATTAACAAAAATAATTGATCAAGCCTGCCACAGGCAGGCGACCAATTATTTTTGTTTATGCATATTATTAAACATTAGCCTATTTAATGATCAACATTATTTTTTCAACCAAAAACGAGGCATTTCACTAAATCACTGATAGCTCCGCCCTTTCTCTCTACAAGATGTCTACACCTTGTCAAGTTTTTAACATATCACATTTAGATAAGCTAAATAAATGGCCCTTTCAACAAATAATCAGGCACATGTTTTACTGAAATGTCACAGAATGTATACGTATAGAATATCTGGGGAAAAAACAGCGAGGAAAATGATACAAATAGGTAAAAACAATGGAGTTAATGAAATGTGTACATCCTTTATAAATGGAAAATGTGAGAAGATACATTAGATTAATAATTTATACAAATTCGTTATTAGCTTCAAGTTATTCACTAACATTTAAAATCCCTATTGATTTGCTCATTTGAAAAACAGTTTTTCTGTGTGTCAATCTAGGTTTACAGGTGGACGGGGTTCATTTACAATGAGTTTTCCAGCCAAAAAATGTAATCATTGTATTCTTAATATCAAGGATTGTTAATGCAGTTCATTCCTATCAAATGAAAGAAAATTATGTTTTGGTTACTTTTTCTAGAAAAAAAAGAAGTTTAAAACAGTCAGCAATTTATAACATTTTTCTTAGAGTTAAAAGGATATAAAAACAAGAAGGCCATGATGGCCCAAGATCGCTCACCTGACACATCAAACTCAACAATTACCTAGACAGGCATTCTGACCAAGTCTCATGACAGGTGAGTGAAAAATGTGACCAATACAGGGTTAACAAGGATTATCCATATTTGAGCAGTGTGACCTAGTTTTTTACCAAGGTGACACATATTCAAACTTGACCTAGAAATCATCAAAACAAGCTTTCAGACCAGGATACTTGGATCAAAACAGTAGCAACTAGAGTGTAAACAAGATTTTTCTATTTTTAGCTCCAGTGACCTTGTTTCACGTGCCATTTCAAACTCATCCGAGCAATTACCTACACAAGCATCCTGACCAAGTTTGATGATAATTGAGTCGAAAATGTGACCGCTAGAATGTTAACAAGGTTTTTCCATATTTGGGCGGTGTGACCTAGTTTTTCATCCAAGATGACCCATGTTCGAACTTAACTTAGAAATCATCATAACAAACTTCCAGACCAATTTACAGAATATTTGGATCACAACAGTAGCCACTAGAGTGTTAACAAGATGTTTCTATTTTTAGCTCCTGTGACCTAGTTTTTCATCCGAGATGACCCATGTTCGATTTAATCAGCAATGACCTAGACAAGTTTTTTGACCAAGTTTGATGACAATTGAGTCAAAATTGTGACCACTAGAGTGTTAACAAGGTTTTTGTATTTTTAGTTCCTGTGACCTAGTTTTTCATCCGAGATGACTAATGTTCGAACTCATAGGAGCAAGTACCTAGACAAGCATCCTGATCAAGTTTGATGACACTTGTGTCAAAAATGTGACCGCTATAGTGTTAACAAGGTTTTTCTATTTTTAGCTCCGGTGACCTACTTTTTCAACCGAGATGACCCATGTTCGAACTCATCCGAGCTTTCACCTAGACAAGCATCTTGACCAAGTGTGATGATGATTGATGCAAAAATGTGACCGCTAGAGTGTTAACAAGGTTTTTCTATTTTTAGCTCCGGTGACCTACTTTTTCGTCCAAGATGACCCATGTTCAAATTCTTTCGAGCTATCAACCTGATAAGCATCCTGACCAAGTTTGATGATGATTGATGCAAAAATGTGACCGCTGGAGTGTTAACAAGGTTTTTCTATTTTTAGCTCCGGTGACCTAGTTTTTCATCCGACATGACCAATGTTCGAACTCATTTGAGATATCACCTAGACAAGCATCCTGATTAAGCTTGATGATGATTGATGCAAAAATGTGACTGCTAGAGTGTTAACAAGTTTTTTTTTTATTTTAAGCTCCGGTGACCTAGTTTTTCATCCGAGATGAGCCATGTTCGAACTCATCCAAGCTATCACCTAGACAAACATCCTGACCAAGTTTGATGATGATTGAGGCAAAATTGTGACCTCTAGAGTGTTAACAAGGTTTTTCTATTTTAAGCTCCGGTGACCTAGTTTTTCGTCCGAGATGATCAATGTTCGAAGTCATCCAAGCTATCAACCTGATAAGCATCCTGACAAAGTTTGATGATGATTGAGGCAAAAATGTGACCGCTAGAGTGTTAACAAGGTTTTTCTATTTTTAGCTCCTGTGACCTAGATTTTCAACCGACATGACCAATGTTCGGACTCATTTGAGATATCATCTAGACAAGCATCCTGACTAAGTTTGATGATGATTGATGCAAAAATGTGACCACTAGAGTGTTAACAAGGTTTTTCTATTTTTAGCTCCGGTGACCTACTTTTTCATCCGAGATGACCCATGTTCGAACTCATCCGAGCTATCACCTAGACAGACATCCTGACAAAGTTTAATGATAATTGAGGCAAAAATGTGACCTCTAGAGTGTTAACAAGGATTTTCTATTTTTAGCTCTTGTGACCTAGTTTCTCATCCGAGATGACCCTTGTTCGAACTCATCCGAGCTATCAACTATATAAGCATCCTGAACAAGTTTGATGATGATTGAGGCAAAAATGCGACCGCTAGAGTGTTAACAACTAAATGTGAATTAAAAAATCTGACCGCTGGAGTGTTAACAAGGTTTTTCTATTTTTAGCTCCGGTGACCTACTTTTTCATCCGAGATGACCCATGTTCGAACTCATCCGAGCCTTCACCTAGATAAGCATCCTGACAAAGTTTGATGATGATTGATGGGAAAATGTGACCAATCAAATGAAAGAAAATTATGTTTTGGTTACTTTTTCTAGTTTCTCATCCGAGATGACCCTTGTTCGAACTCATCCGAGCTATTAACTATATAAGCATCCTGAACAAGTTTGATGATGATTGTGGCAAAAATGCGACCGCTAGAGTGTTAACAACTAAATGTGAATGAAAAAATCTGACCGCTGGAGTGTTAACAAGGTTTTTCTATTTTAAGCTCCGGTGACCTACTTTTTCATCCGAGATGACCCATGTTCGAACTCATCCGAGCTTTCACCTAGATAAGCATCCTGACAAAGTGTGATGATGATTGATGCAAAAATGTGACCACTAGAGTGTTAACAATGTTTTTATATTTTTAGCTCCGGTGACTTTTTTTTTCATCGGAGATAACCCATGTTCGAACTCATCTGAGCTATCACCTAGACAAGCATCCTGACCAAGTTTGATGATGATTGATGCAAAAATGTGACCGCTAGAGTGTTAACAAGGTTTTTCTATTTTTAGCTCCGGTGACCTACTTTTTCATCGGAGATGACCCATGTTCGAACTCATCCGAGCTATCACCTAGACAAGCATCCTGACCAAGTTTGATGATGATTGAGGCAAAAATGTGACCTCTAGAGTGTTAACAAGGTTTTTCTATTTTTAGCTCCTGTGACCTAGTTTCTCATCCGAGATGACCCATGTTCGAACTCATCCGAGCTATCAACTAGATAAGCATCCTGACCAAGTTTGATGATGATTGAGGCAAAAATGCGACCGCTAGAGTGTTAACAACTAAATGTGAACGGACGGCGGACGACGGACGACAGACGACGGACGATGGACAATCATCGATCCTAAAAGCTCACCCTGAGCATGCTCAGGTGAGCTAAAAAGTTACTATGTAATCATTTGTCTCTGCATGCACCTAATGTATTATCTATGTAATAAATTAATTGATTGTATCCTCACATTTAGAGACACCTGACCTCGCTTAATTGTTTTTTACGTTGGCATTGTTTTGCTAACCTAGATATTTTACAATTCAGAGTGCAAATCACACCTCTAACTCCTCCCTAATATAATGCATTATTGAAATTTGTTAGACTGGTTAGACGACAGATTAAGTAAATTTTATTTAGTTAGTACACATTAACCAAAGTTAGACTTAGCAGAAATTTGAAAAATACTACAATGTGATTGGACAAAAAATAATGTTGATCATTAAATCACGTTTGATAACGACTCCTCTCAACAACATTAAGGAGTCCATAAAAGATTTATCTTTATTTTCTCAATCAACAATATCGAATTATATCAAAATAGTTACTACCATGGGTTTTCAAAAATAAACAAAATCAACTTACGATTTTCGAGAAAAAACTTAAAATTAACAATATAACAATTACAATCAGATACTGAAAAATACGTATTGTAGCACATAAATGAAACATTATTTATATATTCGTTTAAGATGAATCACTACTTTGCTCTTTGAAAACAGTGCATTGTAATAAAGTAGTACTTTTGTTATGTTATCGACGGAAATAACAACGTGTTCAACTGATGTTTGATCATTAATCATTGTTTATGTTATTATGAATGAACATTAACCGGCACGAGGGATGTTAAATAAAAGAATATTTAATGAACGAGTTAAATGTACTTCAAGCGTAATGTTCTGTATATTAAACAAAAGGAATTAGATAGAAAGGTAAATAAAATAGAAAAATAAAAAACAAACAAAACTCCCACAAAATATAACACAATTCCTTTCCCCAAAGAATATCCGCCACCAACAACGAAAACAAAAACTAAGTACATTTAAGTATTATTTCAGTCAAATAAAAATAGCAAGCATAGAATGTTGAACTTTTTCCCCACCTTTAACGCTTGTAAACTATTTTTCACCTTACCCATTCGAGTAGAAATTCTGTCTTTGCAGATCATACTTTTACTCGAACCATCTCTAGTTAGATCAGATCTGTTTGTTTTTTCAGTATTCAGATATTGTTATATCTTTCTTATATATTACATTTACTTCATTTGTGTCACTTTGTTTATGATTACATGTATATTACAAACTATGACAAAATTGGTATTTCATTAAATTTACTGTAGAAATATACTTTATTATTTTTTTTGAAATGTAGTGTAATGATATAAAAACATATGTTCAATCATCGGATTTAAATGCTATCGGAGATTTCTCTCATATAAACAAAGAAGGCCGGAAGCGTGCGTTATTGTACATTCTAACACAACCCGCATTTTTATCTTTTGAACATAGAAGAAACGAAAGTGCGTGTTATTATTCAAAAACATCACAGATGACTTTCCATATTTAGACATGTGACGTAATTATTATCCATATGACCATTATGACGTAACCACTAAAAATGCGACGCGCTGAAAATAAGTACGGAAACAAACCAGGCGCAATTTAACTTATTATCAGGTACGACAGCATTCATAAGTTGATGCCGTGTTAGAACCGAAATAATATATCCAAATCGTTGATTTTATCACTTGATAAAATCACTGTTTGTCGTTCGGATGCGCATCATTATATCATTCGGGCTACCCCCTCGGGATATAATTCCTCGCAACCGAACTCAAAACAGTGATGTTAATAAGCGATAAAATCACTGTTTGGGAACTATTATTTCTTAATTCTAACACGACCCGCATGTTTCACTAGGAGTAGAGCAATAAATGATAAGCATTAATATGTATGGTAAATGCATATTATAAATAAACAAAAGAACACTTATATTGATAGTGTATGTCAACAATTGCGGTGTTCATCAACAAGACATAGGCATTTAAACTCTCGCTAATCACACATGTGACGTTTCTTTGTGTATGCATATTACATAAACAGAAGAATACAGCTGTCTGCATTAAATCAGTATAGATTCCCGTCATTATCTTAGAGTCCCTTGATTATCTTAGCGTTTGTATCAATACAACGTTAGGTTTAAATGTATATGTTTCTTTTGAAATGAACAGGTTGATTGCAAACATATATTTTTTATAAAGTATATATAGTGTAATGATACACATTTAAAACATCTGTCAAACTCTTCAAATTATATTTTAATAATGTTTTGAGAAATGTTAACACATTTAACAATTTGTCTTAGAAGAATTGGATATTTAGAAATAGCTTACTAACATTATATCGTTTCACGATTGCTTTTATTCACTTTATGATTCTGATATTGCAATTAGGTATATTTACAGAGCCGCGCTTATCACAATAAATACATACTCAAAATCACCTCGTAAATTATAGGTTACAAGGTCGTTTAATTCGCGGTTACACAGATAATTATGTATTACTAATTGATATACTCTATTCTAGGCATTTGCTAATTGACTGAATTACTTGTGGTAAGCTGAGGTTAATCAACACAACATGGAAAGAAATTTCAGTAAGAAAATACATCCCTACTAATTTTAACGGGTTTTTACGTTATGATGTCATTGAATCAAAATGCAGAATTACATGAATTAAGAAGCATCGTGCTACTGTAATATAAGTAAACATGAAAATAGCTTTAACAGCCGTATGGACACATCAACGGATGCTTCAAACTTCCGCCATCACAATGTTTAAATGTTGAATTCTGCCTTATTCGATGTTAAGGGGGCGTGAACGGTAGCTTGAACTTGGCAGTAATGTCATTGAACTGGCTCAATCAAAGCGAGTCGGCAACATTTTCAATAATTTTCAATTTTAGGACTTTCATTAAGAATTCTATTTCTATCTTTTTCATATCTAACTATTTATGAATAACAAGAGAGTGTACAGGAATGTTAAATATAATTTGTTTTTAAAATCTGTGTAAATTGAAAGTTTATTAAAAGTAACAAGTCAAAGTAACAATGTAATTAAATGTAATCAATAACATTAAATTTCAGGCTGATTATTCTTAAGATAGAACTTTGCGGAAAAAATAACCAAATATATATCAACAATTTCACTTCCTGTTGTCTGTATATATAAAAGCATTGGCGTTAATTCTAACACGCGCTTTTCATGTAATAAAAAAGCTTGCTTCGGGTGATATCGTGGCGTTTTGTGTAACGAATGTTTCAATTGAACATCCGTAGAAAATGGTATTTCGACTACCAAATGACTGAAATAGATGTCTGCCAATCAAATATAACTCAAGAAAATACCCCTTCAAATAATTATACACTCAAATAGAATTCATCGTTCCTCTGTACTTCCAAACATATAAATACATTTGTACGTAGAAAATATATACTGTATTTTTATTTTCATATATTTCAACCATCCCAATTGATCTTTAATTAGGTAGTGATAAACGGAATCATGAAAACCTAAAATGGCAAAATTGAAAAATGTTTGATAGAGTCTGTTCATGGGTAGCGTTAAGATAATTATAGCATTAATGACCCCTTTCACTAGCTTTAATTTTCGACTTCTGTCTTGTTTCGTCGGGCCATTTAAGGTGACTGTCATGTTGTTCTGTCTTCCTTTAAGGTATTTTGATATTTTGTTATATATAAAACAGTATAAAGTTAAATATCATTTCTGGCTATCATAAAACATGCATGTGAGGAGTACGTTCTACCTCGGAACAATATATATATTACATAATTATATCTGTATTTTATTCATTTGCATATTGTTCCCATGCCAATCATATAGGAACATATTTAGGCTATGAGCTAGGTTTTTCGCGTTTTAGAACGGTTTAAATTGTCCAGTAGTGTTATTAATACTGACCGTTCCGAGGTAGAACGTACTCCTCACATGCATGTTTTATGATAGCCAGGAATGATATTTAACTTTATACTGTTTTATATATAATTATATAAGTTTTATGATAATCTTTTCCATTTGTACTCTTAAATCTTTCATTTTGTATGTGTCTAGAACGACCTCAACGTTTTTTTGTTTAGTTTTTATTTCACTTCAATTTAAGGCGCATGTGAGGTTTAGAATTACCTCATTCTTAGTTCTAATTAAAGGATGTGGTAGAAATGGATAGAGAACATTACGTTTTACTAATAAAATATGTTGTTAAAAATCGATAGATCATTTTATAGCCTCACATCCTTAAACATGCCCGAATTTAGGAGGCATTTCCCTTGTCTTGTATTTTTATTACCGAGTAGCATCTGTTAAAGTCATTTTAGTTATAGATTTTTAAATTGCTACTTGTTTGACCTTAATCTCCTATACACATTTTCCAGTCAATTGTAAGGATGATTGGCATACTAAAAGGAAAGATATAAAAAGCAAACTTATTTTTGCACGTTTGTAAAAGAACATGATATATTTTTAATGTCTTTTCAATATCAAGTATTAAGATATCAAAAAAGTTCCATTGGAAATTCTAACATTGTTAACAGGAAAGTAAACTGTTTCATTTTATATCAATGTTGTACCTTATAAATTGGTTTCGTTTATTTTCTTTTACCATCTCTCCCACCTTTCACCAGAAGCACCAGTTTGTTAATACCTATTACCTATCATTCTAAAACTATGGGGAGCATTCTTTCAATATATCATTTACAGACGTTAACATTTTTATAAGGTGATTAAAAGAATATATGTGATACTAACTCACGCCCTGTTAGTTGGTAATACATTAATTACGGTTATTTTATTACTAGTATATTTCTGGAATGTGGCCGGTTTCATCATAATTATTACTTCTGGGGGCATGCTGCTTTAATAAGTGTTTGGTTTTTATCAGGTTACAACCCTTTTTATTGGGTAATACCTATAACCTGTAGAAATTTGCCAAACTAAGTGAATAATAGCAAACGTGAATGCAACCCATATATCATACGTAAGACTTCAAAATTTCTAGTTCATATAGCCAAAGGTATGTACGTTTGCTTACTATCATCATAAAAATAAAATTATGGCCAAAAAACGAGTGTCCTAAGAAAACACCATGCTGGCATTGTATATGTTGTTTTTTTAAGCCTTTTCAATCCATTTTAAAGAAAACTAAATTTTAACAAAGGTTGTGTTTTGTTTTTCCTTTTTTTACGGGTTAAAACATGAAGTAATTATCTGAATAATAATAACAAAAATCGTACACAACTACTATTTTAACCGGAATATCACTTTATAGATTATGTTCCTTAAGTCCTATTGGCCTTAGGTATTACAAGTACTCCAAGCGTGATCTTAACATGTTTGTTTTATTTTTTTATTTGATTATCAAGTCAGTCAATTAAAACACAAATTAGCTGCTCATGTTTGTATGTAATTACTTTTTATATTAATCTTTGATTTATAGCATGTCTGTATGTCGCAAGAAGGTTACTGTTACAAGTTTCCGATGAAAAGTTGGTGCATTAAGAAATTGAAATTTAATGTTCAGACTGTGGGATGGTTTTTATATCGAAACAAATGGGAAATCTTTGTTTGAAAATTGCAAATTAAAGTAGCATATTTTCATTTTAGTAGACTCTTCGGGATGGTACATGGGATAAGGGCTTTTAATTTACTTAAGAATAACGTATATGAATAATGTATGTTCAAAGATGTACAGTATGTTATATTAGATTATAGCTACTTAAATTGATAAAATTGTTCGTTTTATACAAATTTCAATCATGCTTTTGTATAATTAATACCATGTTCTGTTCCTGTGTAAATATTATGAATCAGTTAAAACAAATATTTGCAAATCTATTGTGTGTTCGAGTGACTTGACGAAAGTAGTAAGTTCGCAAAAGAACACTTTCTATGTAAGATTAAGTGACATCGAAAAGAAAACATACACAAACAATGTCATATTGCCTAGCTGTTTTTAAAGCACAGGAGAAAATATTTTTCATATACCGTAACTACTTTCGGTAGTTAATTTCATAGGTAATGTTGCTAATTTTCGTATTTGTATTTACACTTATGCTACTATTCATTATACTTAAACTACAAATATCAAACAAAAAGCATACAACAGTATAACAAATCACTGGCTTTCTCACACACACACACACTATGTCATCTTCTGTTTGACAATGATTGAGTCTTAACCTGTTTCCTTACTATAATGGCAGCTTCCGGAAGTGACTTTGATATTGTCATTTTCCGTTATTATTTTTGTCAAAAGTGATATTTTTATACATTAAATTCAAATAGTATACATTAAGCTATTTCATTACAAAATTATTCACTGGTTATCACACAAACTATGGCATCGTTTGTTTGGACAAGGCAAGGGTCATAACCTGTATTTTTTCATTAAACAAGTTCATTTTGAAGAAGCTCCAATGCAGACAAACGATTAATTATAAAAACAACGGTGCGGCTTGGATATGTCAGAAACTTAATTTGTGTGACCCTACTACGCGTTCTGTGTTCTTATTGTGTAATATTTCTATCAAAACGTGAATGTCACAGAGTGTAAAGTAATGTTACAATAAACATTTCATCATATAGTCAAAATGAAAAAATAGACAAAATGCACATTCTTTTCGTTGTAAATAGAACAATACTGAGAATCAATAATGGCAGGTGCATTCAAACTATTTATATGATTAATTGTACTAAAGTTTTGACAGCTTAAAGTTGTCCAATCGTCAACCGAAAGAAATCTGAGTTTATAATTAGGCAAGTAGCAAGATATAATAGAATAAAGAAAAACGGAATCCCTTAAGTAAGTCCAAAAAAGAAAATGTTGCAGGCTTGGTTTAATTCAGTGACACAAACCAGAATAAATAATCACTAAAGAACACACAAACGACAAAATTGAAAATGTTGCATGCTCGGTTTGATTGAGTCTGTTCATGGACGGTTATGGAAGGTGCAAGTTGCCGTCCACGCTCGTTAGCACCGGCTTAAGCAGAATTCAACTCTTAATCATGGTAATGGTGAAATTTTGAATTTAGAAACATTCGCAGATGTGTTCATACAGTTATTATGGAATCTTCAATGTGACACTTTTGTGCCATTCCATGAAAAGCGGCGTATGGTACCAAAGTAAAAGAATGCGTGTGCCCTAAACGAGAAAACAATTAGCGGAGCTAAATAAAAGAGGATCAGGGGTTATGAAGCCAACATATAACAGATAAGCTGGCAAAAAACATATTCAAAATGCAGGCCACATATCCTAATGGTAATTAAACAGTATTTAAATGTGGAATACTGGAACCACCCAACTAGAAAATAGCTGAATAGAAAGAACTAAAAATACCACAAGCACACAGCAATAATGTCGATAATGAACGATATTTAAGGATCGGAAATATAGCATCCCTGATTGAGTCAAATCTAGTAAAATTATTTATTAATTATTAGATAATAATTTGTATTTCAATGTTGTGCCTGTGTTTCAAATAACTCAAATATTGAGTACGGTATTCGAAATAAACAGCACAGACATTATTTTCAAATGACAAGTACATGTATCTGTATTCAGGATCACATAAGGTATGGGTGCAGGTTGGGAATATGGTATGTTACCGTTAACTGCTGTAAATGATACACCTATCATTTATAACACACAGCTGAGTGTTAAAATGATAATATGAAGTAGAACAAGAATTTGAAATAGAGTTACCAACGTCTCCCGCCTAAGGGAAGTTTTACATGGAGCACAAAATTGTGCTATTAAAAAAATTGAAGTACGAATCTGGACTTTCTTTCAGTGCAAAATTATGATCAATGCTAGATCTGCACATGCAAATAACAATAAATTAAAGTAATATAATGAAGTAACTCATGTGAATGTGAACAGAAATACATCTGTTTAGTTGTTATCACTATTTCAAAGCCACAAAATGTGATCAATATTTGTGTCAAGTCATCAAGTGCGATTCACCAACAGGATTCGGGTTTTTGCGCATTATACATAGTCGCATTATTATGAACATTTGTACCAAGTATTTTCAAAATCCCTTGAACAATAAATAGTTATGGCTTTCACTAGAATATACCGAATAAAAAAAAACATATTAAGATATGAACTCCCAGTGTGGCCTTGAACTTGGAGTTAGGTGTCCGGTTGTTGTGCATGGCACATCGTTTAATTATTATTATATTAATTTCAAAATCCCTTGATGTATGTCTAAGTTATGGAATGGACACCAAATTTACCCTATAACAGACTATGTTAATTAAGCTTTGACCTCAAAGTGTGACCTTTACTTTGAAGGTGAATTCTGGGTATTAAGCACGACACATTGTCCTGTTATTGTTAACATTCGTGCCAAGTTATTTCAAAATTCCTTGATCTATGAAGAAGTTATAGACCGGACACAAAATAAACCATTTCACAGACTAAGTTAAGCTTTGACTTCCAAGTATGACCTTGACCTTGGAGGTGACTGGGTATTGCGCAGTTTAAATAAACCTTTATGCATAATGATCTTGTTGGTAGTTTTCCATCCAGATAACGGCAGGCAGCCACGTTGAATTAAGTAAGAGCACAGTCGAGCCAACGCATCGTTCCTGGCAAGCTGTCAACTTATGTACATGCCAGAGCAGAGGTTACTTTCGTCAAGGTCATTTGAATAAATGCTGACCAGTATCTATCGAATTTACCGATATATTTGCTAATTTCACACGCCAGTGATGTGTGTGTGTGGTATTGGTATAGATGTCGGACAACTGCTCTGAAGTTCTTTGGACCAATTCCTCACTAAGACCACGTTGTGATTTTTTTTAATTTACTTGCAATTATTAATCTAAAATCGTTTTACTACACCTGGTTTTAGAATACCTATTTATTACGTGTTGTTTTCATACACAATTATTATATTTTTTTATTTCATTACTGTAACACTATCTTTCAACGATTCTCTTTGTCTCATTATGCAAATCGCATACACGCTATAAAGGCAGTTATTAAAATACTTCACAGATATTACACACGGCAAAAAGATTTGCAATAGATTTAAAAGGCAATTTTATAATTAAAAAAAAAAAATAATAATAAATCGCTGAAATAGCATACGAACATACCTGTTTACTGCGATAATAAAGATTTTTAATTATCATTTTAACCATTGGATATTTATATTCATATCGATTTACAAGTAGATCATATGCCGACTACAGGGTCAAATGTAAGAGCGCAAGGTCAATGTTGTTGAACAAAACTAATTCGACAATTCAACTAATTGTATAAAGCTATATATCTGATGCAAAAGTATTGTTTGAATTTTAAAGAAGTATACTTCCAAAATGTTTACAACAGATGAAATAAATATGGTAATTTATTGACTTAATGGCGAATGGCGCATGCAAAAAGTCATTGCTAAACGAAGAAAAACCCTACTTAAAATAGGAAAATAAAATTTTGTTCCGGAACATTTTATATTGAATAACAGAGATATTATATGTTACAACTTTTTCGGGAATCAACAATATAATAATGGAACCAATATAATTTTTATGTTGATAAAAGTTATTAAAGTATATCATATGATATAGATTTATACCCTTTCAATTCTCGCTAACATCACGTAATAATTTCCTTTCTTTTGTAAATAAAAGGCATCATAAGCATATAACATAAACATAAGAATACATAGGTCTGCATGAAATCGTTACAGATTCCCGTCATTATATTAGCTTTTTATTAATTATACAACTTTAGGAATAATTGTATATGCTTCTTGTGAAATAAACAAGGCTGATAACAAAATAATGTTGTATTTTGAGTATTATTTAGTAAAATATTACAAAATCAAATAATCCACAATTCTTGTCCTCTCTTCATATAATGTGGTCGTGTTTTGAGAACATCTCTTGGAAAAACACGGATATTAAGAAATAGCGTACTTACATTATACATTTGTAATTCTTCATGTTTTACAATTGCTCTAAATATTCAATATGTCAAACTGATTTTGCAATACATACATCCACAAACTCACCTCTTAAATCATAGGTTACAAGGTCCCTGAATTTTACAGAGATAGTTAAGTTTTACTAATTGGTATACTCTATTCTAGGCCTTTGCTAATGACTGAATTACTTGTGGTTAGTTGAGGTTATTCAACGTAAATTGCAAATAACGTTCATATAGATTTTATATCCCTACTTATATTTACGCAGAGGTTATCAATGATAATGAAAAGATATGTTATCGAATCAAAAGCAAACATGCAATAAATAATAATATCAAAAAACTGCTATTTAAAACTGAAACGCAAAAAAATGTTTTAATAATGTGGGCAAATTAAAAGTATATTAATATGTATCAAATTTATCCACATAATGAAATAAAATAACTAATAACTAAATATTGATTACTAAATTATTAATAAACGTTCAAGAATATTACTCTAAAGATGAACTTTGCCGAAAATTAAAAGCATAGACATAACAACAAGATTATTTTTCGTCGGTTACGGATCATCATATCGAAAATAAAATAAAGGTAGTTGTAGTTCTAACACGTGTTTTTGATACAAAAAAAATGAACAGTTTAGAAAGTTTAATATTTAACACTTAACTGTAAATAACAAAGAATATCAGGTTTATTTCCAGTTTTTACGAGGTTTTTCATTTGTACTGTTATGTCTTTGACATTAAATGTTACTGGATAGACTTATTACTTTTTGTTTTTGTTTTTTTTTATAAATATTAACCTTTATAAGTACCTCATTATTAGTTCGAATCTAATATAAAGAAATGTGGTTTCTCGGTAGAAATGGATAGAGAATATTACGTAATAGAATATATATCGTTATAAAATCGTAACATTATTTCAAAGTCTTACATCATGAAACACGCCCGAGTATAGGAGGCATTTTCTTTTAACAGGTGTCATGGATCTATAACCTGGTAACATCTGTTAAAGTCATATTAGTTTTAAGATTACATCTAGGTCTACTTCTGGTATCTTATACATATATTCTAATCAGTTGTTAGGATGATGGGCATACTAAAATTTACGATAAAATAGTGCAAACTCATTTTTTGCACTTTGAGAAAGTAATCAGATGTTGGCACTACTATTAATATTTTTACATTTTAATATGTTTCAAGTACGTTTCAAACATCAAACGTGAACATTCTACAAACAATATTGACTAACAAGACAAAACTGTCTTCATGATAGTTGAAAAGTTTTTTTAAAAAAATATATGGTTACAATTTAAAAAGTCGCCTAACATGGCAACATTAAAGAAACATATTGCTGACTCGGTTAAGTCAACCTATTCGTGCACTGTAATAACTCTTGCGTGCAAATGTTCCCGCCGCCTAGGCACATGTTTAAGTGGTCATCTGACTACTGTCTTAAAAACGACATGGTATATTTATGAATATCTTATCTATAAAACGATAATATAAAGATAACAAATAATGTTCCACCTGGAAAACTAACACCTTGTTAGCAGGTAGAAAAATGTTAAACTATCTTATTCTGGATCCATTATTCGATATTATGAAAAAAGCACTTTCTTTCATTTTCGATGACGATCTCTCTCGTCTCTCACAAGAAGCAGAACAATCTCTTGTTAATACCTTTTACCTATCAATCTAAAACTAGAGGGGGGAGCATTCCTTCAATATATCAATTACAGATGTTAACATATTATATCAGGTGATTACAGGAACATACTTTATACTAATACCCTGTTAGTTATTGATACATTAAAGCTGCATGCCTCTAGATGAGCGAAGAAAATAAATAAAACCTGAGAAAAATCTACTTAGATGTTAAGAAAAGTAAAAAGATTTAAAATTCAAGTAATCATTTACATGTTATGTGCGATTTAGAACAGATTTGCAGTATATATCACTGTTTTTTTTATCAGTTATTAACGCAGTAAGGTCGTTTTTGTTTTTGCTTATTTTGACCTCTGTTTGGTAATTAACTTTACTTGCAATGCACAAATTATTTTCTTTGTTGATTTTTCAATATTTAACTGTTAAATACATTTTTTAAATTTTCATGAAAATTAGCATGGATCTGGAGACATGCTGCTTTAAGTATGTTATATACTTGCATGTGATCGTTTCCTACATAACTTTTACCTCTGTCTGTACAATTCTACCAATATTTACAATACCGCAGTTTTTCAATGCCGATTTGTACTGTGACGGCTGCTGCAAAATTATGCTTTCAGTTTTAGTCTAAATATTTTGCCTGGTTAAATGTGTAATGGCTGTATGATTTATATCATGTTACAGGCGGTTTTATTGAGTAACATGACCTGTTAAATGAGCAAATGAGAGCAACCCTAAGTGATAAATTACCATCGTTAATGTATGCCAACTTTTATACAAGTCTCTCAAGTTCGAGCGTATCTTGAAAAATAAGTAATTTATCAGCTAATTATAACTCTCTTTCAAAAAAGCCCACCACCCCCTATAAAAAAGAAAATCCCACAAAGGTTTCCGGCTTAAACCAAGTGGAAATTCCCTGAAAATAACAAAAATTATTATATCAAAATGAAAAAAAAAATGAAGACAAATACTAATGCCACTTTGATAGGCTACTCTCACATGCTCCTAGAGTTCTATAGGCCTCAGGTATTACTCCAAGCGTGATCTTAACATTATTGTTTTATTTCTTTTCAAAAATTTTATTACCCACTTCAGGCAGTTAATCAAACATAGCGTTAAACGTCTTAAAGCTGCTCATTTTTTTTAATTATTTTTTATATTAACATTTTTATGTATAACAGATCTACATGGCACGTAAAAGTGTAACACGGTTACTGTAACTAGTTTTCGATTAAAAGTAGGCTGTTTAAGTGCATTATAAATTGTATTTATAGTTAGATAAAGAGTGTCATGTAATTATCTACCAGTACATATTAGGTTTCTGAGGTTTCAAGTTCAATGGTAAATCACATGCATTCATTTATATTTTTCTGCGCATTAGATGTTCGTAACTTAATCTGAAACAAAAGAAAGAATAAAGTTTATTGGATTCTAAAAGAAGGCAAACTTTAAATATTTGATAAAATTTATTTAATACGTTGTACTCCTTTACTTTATTACAAAAAATATATTATCTAGAAATAAAACATCCGTTTTATTATATAGCACGATAATAAAATTGTTGAATTTATAAAATTACATAATAAATTAATAGCTTTATTGTGGAAAGTCGGAAGAACACTGACATGTAATTGATGTCAGTCAATTTAAGGATATTACTGTATAATTATGCGTTAAAGGTACAATATACCTCAGAAAGGAATAAAAAAAAAATGCTACGTGAGGGCAAAATGAGTGTTATAACATTTGAATTAAAATTCAGACTGTTAGATTCTTGTTACCGAAAGAATGTCAGACTGAATGTGAAAAAAAAATCTGTATCATGAAGGTAGCAAAATGTAAACAAAGTAGTATTTTGACATCCGTACAAAATACTAAATCACTGCAACTGTAATAATGTCTAAAATCAACAGAAGCAAAATTTAGCTCAGGTAAATGGTAAAGGAGTATATTTTTAGTATATTTTTAGAAATTATATCAGAAAACCAAAAATAGAAAGCTTTTGAGAAATAAAAAAGCGTATCTGGGCTTGCATTATTGGTTTGATTAAGTACGATATACCTTCAACGCACATAGCAGGGACTTAAGGTTAGCATGAACCGGTGAAATTTTGAATTAAGAGACCTACGTTCAAAGAACCAACATGCATTTTCTACAGTTATATCATCAAAAGAGGCACATAGTATTGTTTATCATAATGATTTAACATGCGTACCACAAATCAGAATTAAAGTGACAACATGTCGTTAAAGTTAAGCTGATCTAGCTATAAGCGATATATTCAAATAGTTTGTCTGTTTAATGGTGATTGACCTATAATTGCTATTGACAAATGTTTTGAATAAACATTACAACTGCCTAAATATGAAAAGTCTGTGTCACTCCTTTATCCATTTGACCTTGCAAATGTGTTAAAAAGGACATTTATTTAGGTCAAGTGAGTATTTGATTATATTCACGAAACACAATTTAAAAAAATGAAAACAATCTTAATATTTATAAATTGTAAAAAATAAGTCATTTGATCACCATAAATATTTAGATGTGCATAATGTCGATTTAAATTATTGAATAGGAAAAATATAACATCAACAACAAGCCCCTTAAAAACAATATACACACAAAAACATTATTTTTTCAGAAGAAAAGCTGATGTGGTATTATCTACACAAAAATGCCAATTTAAACGAATAATGTGTTAATAAATCACTTCGCCATCTAACAGCGGACGACAGAGCTAATGACATGTCTTTGTTATCTTCTCAACATGAATGATTTACAATTTTATATATCATCGTATTAATACCTGCTGAAATACGTGAGGTAAAACAATCACCAATATTATATAAAATACCTGCAATAGTCACCACATATTCTCAATGAATATCTTGTAAATTGGCGCAATGTAAACAACAGGAAAATGTAAAAAAAATGCAAACTCAGTTTGTTTTCTGTTCACTAGAGATAAAAGTAAGTGCACCATTTCTCACGCACCGTAGCATCGGCACAAAGAGGTATTCTACATTTACATATAAACATAATTAACTATAAATTAATTCCCTACATCAAATTAGCATGATAACAGAAACATTTCAAGCGAAACATATATGTGGTAACCGGTCGCATAACATCCAGACGTTCGAATTAAGTTTCATCCTTACAAGCATTGTTTATGTTTACAAATATAAATTTAACCAGCATGTGGAACGTTTAATAATGTATATTTAATTAGATACTTAATGAAAGGGGGGTATTCTTTATCAAGATCATTAGCTTGTACAGAGTCACTGTAACACAATTACTATGAGACTGAATGATATGTTTGTCTATAGTAATGTAAAGATGTAAACATGTACTTGTTTCTCCATCTTCACGTTTGTTATATAACAGTCAAAAGCTGAACACTTTACTTGCTTATTTGCCTTATATCAATGCAATTTGTGAATCTAATAACAAAAATCTAAAAACAACAACATGTATTATTTATTCACACAGAATATTTCTTTATCAGAAAAAGGGATAATGTTTCATTTAATGCACTCATCGTTAAATTGATGTAATTGGTATTACTAATTCATTAGTTAAACCTGAATCAATGTCATTTAATTAGCAAATTGAAACTTTCTTTAATGATATTAAATGTAAAATGTCTGTTGAAATTGCTGTGGCCTCGAAATGTCTAGACAGGAATAACCTTATTCATACGCACACGCACGCGCGCACACAAACGCTTAAGCACACACAAAACAAAACACATACAAAAGTAAGCAAAAACCATCGAATACAAAAAGCATTCATAGTAATTTATAGACTCCCTCCTTGCACCGCCCTTGCGTCTTCCCTGGTTTTGTTCGTTGCCCTTCAGGGTCATTACTGATGGACCTGCGTGACCGCATATTAGTTAAGTAGTAGCTGTTTCTTATTGCTGTTCTTTTTTGTTAAATATTTTGAGCCGCGCTATGACAAAACCAACATAGTGCGTTTGCGACCAGCATGGATCCAGACCAGCCTGGGCATCCGCGCAGTCTGATCAGGATCCATGTTGTTCGCCTACGAACTGTATAACAAGTAGAGAAACTGATAGCGAACAGCATGGATCCTGATCAGATTGCGCGGATGCGCATGCTGGTCTGGATCCATGCTGGTCGCAAACCAATTATGTTGGTTTTGTCGCGACGCGACTTTTTTGTTGATTTTAAATGATATTAACAAGCAAGACACTTCTTATATTTTACATGTTTGATGAGTGTGTGTTTTGTAGGAGTTGTTTGATTAATGAATCGTAGAAATGTTATCTATCTGTAGTGATCATACATGCTTTGATGTCTCTGTTTTCCTATACTGTTAAACACATTTAAAGGTGTTTCTTAATTCAAAACTTATACAATATCAGGATTTAATTTTGAATACGACTTAAGTCGGTGCTAGAGGGCATAAACGGTAGATTGCATTGTCCACCAAAGTCCATCAAACTGAGCATGCAATATTTTGTTACTGTTGTCCTTTTGAGAATTTAAAGGCCGTTGGTTTTATTCCCTTTTTTGTTTAACAATATATAAACTAGTGTTTTTTTATAAGCATATGTAAATAGTCAAAGTATTCAGTGTATATCTGGGACTTTATTGCTTTAACAAAGAAAATATATTATTTAGAGTGTCTGCTTGAATATGTCCTATAAGCTGCGTGTGTGGATGATAATTATCAATTAGCAGGATTTTTTTGTTATTATTTTACATGTCTAATACATCGACTAATACATTAACAACGTATAATTGCTATGACATATTAGTGTAAACAATTACTAATGAAATAAACAGGTTAATGGCCTAAACAACTGCGTGAATGAATTACAACTTATCAACGCAGTATATTATTGATGATATTTATGGATTTACAAACATTTTGATATTTATTGTGTAGTCAATGAATGATATATAGAGCAATTGGTACAGTCACGTATATATCAAACATCGGGAAACATCTGGAAACGCAACATTTTAAAGCTTTCACGGTGTTATCCTCTTGTCAAATGGTGTGTATTTGTCTTTTATTATGATATAAACCGTCATTTACCTTATACATGTAAACTTAAAATTGCCAAGATATATTACTAATTTATTTCTGATTTATACTGCATTATATTACTTAAATTAATTAATCAGTTTAATTAACAAATTAAACGTCATAATGTTGATTCGCAAATAGATGAGCAAGCAAATTACGTAATCTCTTATCGTTATATAATTTTAACATTACATTTAATTTCAATGTAAATTGAGGCGTTTCTCTATAAGGTCATTCCATGTCTTTCATTGCAAAAAATTTGATATTTTTTGCAGTCAAACATATACGTTCTTATCAGGTGTTTTCATGTTCCAGACACTTAAATGAACGATTCAAAGACAAGAAAATTTCATCTGCATTTTGAAATAGAACACAACTGAGCAGCAATGATTTGTACAACAAACGTCGAAGTCGTCTGTATTTTACATCTGACGTGCAATCAGACAAAATGGCAAACCAAAACTACACACATACCTAATATAATATAAAAGTTGGAAATTGGAATCTTAAATTTTGCCAACTATAGCCAGTGTAATATGTTGCAAGCTCAGTTTCATGTAGCCTGGACAAGTGCAGCATTACTTAGTTGGTGCCCCCGCCGAGACCCCTTTCACCGTTTTTAGGTTAATATAATGCTTACTAGGAGAAGAACATTTTGTATTTAAATAACGCATTAAAAAGTGTATGAATAACGTTATTAGAATAACGCATTAAAAAGTTAATGACCTGACATAAATGCCTGATATCTTTCAATTTGTTATACCCACATAGCATTTTCCTAGTAAAGAACTATGTCAAACTATGACATTCTGCTCTTTCTTTCCTTTCTGTCTCATTCTATTTCTAGAATATTAAGTGCTACAGTAAAACAATACTGCTTGTCAACTATACACTATGGGGAGTATTCTTTTGAAATATCTTCCACTTTTTATTAGCTGATTCATACTTACATACGCGTTGTTTATTATTAATATAAGTAGGTAATATAATCTAGTTTCTAGCAGGTGTAGGAGATGGATTACTTTCTCAATATACGTTCCATTCTAAACACTCCATCATAATTTGTAACACTGCTAATTTATATAACGTAGATTTTCCTTGTGTCATTTATTTCATCTGTAAAATAACATATCGCTGCAGTATTTGTTTATTTCTTTAGTAAATCAAATATTCAATTTTGTAATCAATTAAATGCACATTTCATAGAACAGAATTTGACAGGTTATATGACCTGTTTATATATGGTTGATTAGTATAAAATATTTAACCATTTGCAATGGTCATAAACATTCCGGATAGGAAAACTTTCTAGGGAGTAATAATATCAAAAACAATACGTCTAAAATTGCGGACCATCAGTTCTAATGATTTTGATAGCGCCAAATACAATCGAAACCGTTTTGATTTTATTTGTCCAAGGCACATTTACAAGAATTGAGATTTCATTGTTTTGGTATACTTTGAACTTTTTAAAATATCCTTTAATATGTGTTTTCAATATACTGCAGCTGTATTTCGCATTATAAATTTACAAATTTTCTATTATCCTCAGAAGATTTCACAGTCACGTTGATTACGATATTTTATTTTTGTTTTCTTTGTATGTACGTTTGTTTCGTGCGATAATTCGTATAATTACAAAGCATTATGTACCTTTTCGACACTCCTGTGGAAGGAAACTCACAGTGCTTTTTACAGAACATTTTCCTTTGTATGTAAATAATCTTTACTTAATATTTGTATCTGATTAAGTTACATGTAAAACCTGATACATTGTAATAATATTAATGAAGTTTTAGATATTAAGTCTTCATAAAAGCGAAATAGGTACATTATAGGTACATTATACTTTATACCATTACGAGCACTATACATAAGACAGTAGAAAGCGTATATTAAACGTTTCACCTAAAGGAAAGAATCTATTGAAACTGGGAACATGAAAATAGAAATCTTTCTGGTAAATATAGCTATACATCTAGAAGAAAGGAAAACAGGAATAATAACAACCGAAAAAGGCATAATTGAACATTTTGCAAGCTGGTTTGATTACGCCTGTACAATGACGGTACATCGGAACAAATATGACACGTGTACCAAGAACAAAATACTCTGGTTATAAAATGTATTTTAAACACTGCCAATGTTGATCGTCTGTGTCAAATACCCTTGTACGAAATTTGACTGGTTTGAATTAGAACAGTACATATTATTTATATAAATGATAAAAATCAGCAAAATTTATATTAATCTAAAGCCTCTTTGTTAAACATTAACAGCTAGATATCCATGATCTATCACTATACATAATTATATTCATTCTATTGTTTTATAGGCTAGAAGTTAAGGACATTTCTTAATACTGAAATAAATTGTTGTTCTTGTTGTTGTTTTTATTGATGATACTTCGTCTACGTGCATTTAGGGAAGTCAGTAAGTCCCATTGCAATCCCAAAGTTATTTCTGTCAAGTTTTTATCTTAGATCTAAATCAAGAATAAAAATAAGATATAAATAAATGATTAACAACTTTATTTATGATATAATAACCAATACAAGAGTTATTATGATTGTATCAACAGAAGAAACAACAGTAAGAGTATTTATATATACATTCCACGCCATTTTGGTATGCCCTGTCAATTAACATTATAGAGTCTTGTATGTCGCACATCTGACCATTTTATAAAATATATTTCCGAACATGAATATCACAGATTTTTAACAAAAACAGAAATACAGGAATAAAAGTATACAAAGCTTGGTCACTGTTAACAAAATATGAAGTAAACCTTTAAGGTCTTTAACATTTTCAAAATAAATGTAGAACAATACAGTGAAAAAAATATGCTTGCATGTATAAAAAAGAAAAAATTATACGACCGATAGCATATAAGATTTGACTATTTGATCGTTTGACTTATAACCAATACAAACCTTAACATTTTAGCAATGCAGATGCTGGCAATTTTCCCGGCTTTAAAAAATGCATTAATATCAAATTTTCCCAGTGAAAATAACGATCAGCAAATTTATTGTTATGCAATTTACTGTACACCCCAAATACATGGACACCCCAAACTTCCTTTACACCACTTTTTAACATACACTAGTTCGAAAATCCTTGCAGATTCCTAAAATAAGAGTATCAAATTTACAAAAATTTAGATCCTTCGAGAGAAATCAAAAACAATGCAAAAAGCTGACACTAGAAGACTCGTTGGAGTTTGCTATAAGAAACAAATATAGAACAATATCCCTCACGTCCCTAGCAACGGGTGAAAGGGTATTGTATACTCAACATTAAAAGTATTTGAATCAATGATACGCAAAAGAGTATGCCTATGCTATTTGAAAGTATTACAGCCATACAGACAAATCATGACGTTCCCTCTGTCTATTATTGATAACATATTTTCACAAATGACATGAATGCATTTAAATGGTCTAAACATTCACACACTAAAATGTTGAGTCTGTAAAACAGTTTACAGTTATACACATATACTACAATTTACTAAATACAAACAAATGTATCGCGTTTTGATTGATCAACGAAATAAAATTTAAAAAAATAATTGTTAATATGCAAAAAGAAAGACTAAATCAATCTGCCAAAGTAAAAAAAAACTTTTTTCTATCAATAAAATGTTTTGCCTTGCTAAGTAATGTATCTACATTGATGCGTATTTGATCGGTCACGGACTGTGACATACATCAAATATTCTAATTTTAAGTAAAATAATAAAGATCCTGTAAGTACATCACACTTTGTACATACATAAAATGATTACATTTGTTGATTTGCTTACTATTTCACTCGCAATTATGACACTCATACATCCCAGTTGTGTACATTGGCATGATTAAAAGGGTTTAAACTTTAAAAGAGATGTTAATACCATCTTTATGACCAATTAACTAGATTTTGAGTGCTTCGGTCCTGGACTGTTTCTACTCAACTTGCATTATATATTGATATTATTTGATATGAAATTTTCAATTAGTTTTTAAAAAAACAAATTAAATCCGTATTCAGTTTGTAGATAGGCAGACTATAATCAATACACCAATATCGTCTTTACTATATACAAAGTTCATCAAACACAGAACGGATCATACATAATTGACATGGTAAGTTATCTTTTGACTACAATAAACAGTATCATTCATCATTATACATATTTCTTTTGCAACCTGTATATTTTAGTAAATGTTACATGCTTGTATAGGTTCCTTATCACTAACGTTCCTTGTCTATTACTTAATTCACAACTCTTGTGCATGTGGAATTACTGATATAACCGCAACCTATAATCGAAAAGATCCGATAAAAAAGCAAAATATAACCAACAAAAAAGTTCCACTTCAATAGTGAATCTAAAATAGTAAATGATATCAACATTATGTGTATGCTTGTCTTTTTCATTTCATTTTTTATCCATAGCCGTGACTAGCCGAGTAGCGTCTTAAACCCACTTGCGTATGCAGGCCTTCATGTGACCTGCGTTGCCGGCCTAGTCATACCCATGACTGTGGAGTCGAATGAGAGTTTGACCTCGAATAGTATGCTGAACAATGATGGCTGTACTTATAGCCTCGCTCCTTATGCAGGAACAAATGTTTGAGTTCTTTCCTGAAGTATGCTCCAGTAATGGAGTACAGAAAAAAGTTTATACAATAGTTAATATAGAAAATTGTTCTTGTCACGTGAAATATTTCGTCAAGATCACCAATATTTGTTTCGTGATCTTTCGGTGTTAAGATTGACTGTTCAAACACCTGGTCAAACATTTGCTTGTACATCCAGTAACTTTTACACCAAATCGCAAAATATGGTAAATTCAAGGATACAAAGCAAATTGATATTGCAAGTAAAATGAAAGTAAATTCCAATCGAATTATCGATTCTTCGGTAATTATTCGTATTTTTCGATGACGCCTGTTTCTCAAAACTAGCTTCCGAATAATCAAAAGGTTCAACACAGTGATTAAAACAAATGGTATGAAAGTGATGGTGACGCCAAATATACAATCCAAAATAAATGATAGGTATCTGTGTTCTGGGTCACTTGTGCAGTGGGGATCACCGTTGACTGCCGTATATGATCCGCTAAGTATTGGCTTGAATACACAACCGGTTGAGGCAACTATTATAGCAACTAGAATTACCCTTGACGATGATTTCGGATCGCAAATATCTTTCCTTCGAAGCGGAAAACAAACTCCAATAAACCTTTCTATTGTGAAGAAGACAACAAGCCAGGAAGATAGAAATCGCGCAATATACTGTAAATATAGCATAACTTGACAGGTTCCTGGCTGTTGTAGAAAAGTTGCTGAATGATGTCCCGGAAGTGACGTAAGTCCGTGTTTTAACCATTCCGGAAGTACATAGAAGAAGAGAGCCATTAAGTCTGATGTGGAAAGTGCTGCAAGATAGATGCTCGCTGACAATTTACGCATATTTTTAGACGTAAATACAATTAAGCACAACACGTTTCCAAATATTCCGATCATAAATATTACAGGAGTGAAGTACGTGAAGAATGATTGCGCAGCTGAGGAAGTGTGTGAGATGTTACCATCTGTAATAGACCGCAGCAAGTGGCCATCCGAAGAACAATTTGTACTATTGACCGACGTTCCGTTTGTGCCATTGTTTGAACACAGGGAGAAAAATGGGTCGCTGATATTTATCTGAAAATAGAATTGATAGAAATCTATGTGAAAAGTTCATTTACTGAGACATCATGTCGTTTTGTTGCTTGATGCCTTAATATAGCTAAACAAACACGATCATTCTCGCAAAGCATACCAAAGGCTTTATCATAGACGGTTGAGTTATTCGAATTTTATGAAATGAATTCAACATCTTAAACATGTAGCATAAACATTGTCTATATTGGGAATTACAGAAGAATAGGTACTATGATAAAACATTTGGATCCGAAATATAAATATTTTGATTGTATAGAAATCCATGATATGACTGTTGTGTTTCGTTAAGCTAGCCTGTTGATATAATGCTCTAATCAAACTCCGTGGTCGAGGGGTTAGAGTCGATGACTTCTAATCCAGTTACGTTACCTCTCTGGCGTGGGTCCGATCCCCGGGAGATGCTTTGGTAGTTTAGCGCAGAGGAAGATAGTCTAGTACTGGTGTAACTCTCCAGGAACGATGGTTAGGAAACTACCCGTCTATATGACTGAAATACTGTTATGAAAAGGCGTAAAACCAAACAAACAAACAAAAACTAATCAAACTAACAATTGATATACCTTTGACTGAAGGAATCCATATTTACGTCTGAAATCGTTCATATGCTCCATCATTGAGGTCATCTTTACCTCTGCTTTGATACCTTACATGTGTAAATCTGTAATAATATAGATGTAGCATTATGGAAATAGTGTTACACACACAATCAATTATTGCACATTTTATTTTATTTCAATCGGCGAACGATCGGACATGGAATGACAAAAATACACGTCTTCCTCCGTTGCAGGCTTTGTTGTTAAAGCTGTCATTGAAAACTATGGCATATGTCATAAATGATAAGCCATTTTATAATATTAATAAAATGCATCTGCAATTTTTTGATATACATAAGCTGTCTGTCTGTGCTACATTAAAATAAGATGAGGCATTTCAAATTACCGGACAGCAGTATCCAAAAAAGAACAACCAAACCGGCAGTACTGAAAATGCTTCAGGCTTGGTATGATGGAACCCGTTCAAAGCCTGTTATCAACATTATAACCAAATAATTACAACACCAACAACACAAAACAGGTGCAATTTGAATAAGATGAAAAAACAAATCATTCAGTTAATATTTCACGCACCTTTTAACGTTATCTATTCTTTAGGAGACAAACACATTTCGAATCGTAACATTATCTTCCATTACTGTGATTTGTAACATGGCAGTAGTGCATTTGAATTGAATAAACGTCACTATAAATCAGAATATCTTATTTAAGAAACTTAAAAAATCACAGACATGTAATTGATGTCCATTACTAAAAGGAATGTAATGGTTATGGGAAATCGTTTATATTGGATAAGTACATAGAAGTAATTGCATGCAATTATAGGTTAAGGTTTTAGTTGAAGCAAACCATAACTCTATTTCGTTTCTCTTTTTGTTTATTGCATTATTTACAAAGGCATCATAATTTGTTTTTCTTACAAAAACAAAAAATAAAAAATAAATGGAAGTTATGAAATAATGCACGGAAGGGCACCCGAGGTCTCCCTCCACCATTGGAAAGTTGCCCTATGACCTATACTGTGTTGGTGCGACACAAAACCCAACGACGACGACGACAACAACAACAAAAAAGGTAAATGATGAAAATGTAAAATAAAAAAATTAAACAGTTAAAATATTAAAGTTTATTGGAAAAAAAAAACGTCATCAAATCTATCATGTTGATAATCAGATACATGTATAGATACCACGAATAAGAAACAAATTCTTAAAATTTTTAAAAATATATCAATCTCACTAAGAAAGGCTCATGTCTTGAAAATTTATATGTCTACCTGAACAAATAATATCAAATTAATTATTTCGCTATTCAAAGGTATATGTTATCTTCGTACTAATTCGGCAAACGATATCTAGTTATATTAACATTGAAGCTGTCCTTGCCACAGACACCTATTGAAACACGTAAGGAGAAATAAATTGTAAATTGATGAATTGGCACTTAGCAGTCGCTATCATTTTGTTCGAAGTTTTCAAAATGAACCATACTAACAAACAGCGTTAGCAAATTTATCAAACCAAACCTTATTCATCCAATTAACGGGCACTGGACGAATAATTTGACATAAAATAACGGAATACGTGAAAAATAAAATGCGCAACACATTGACTAATCGGCTTTCAATATGATCAAAAAGACATCAATATATGTACAGAATGCAGCCGGATTTCGGTATGTTATGCGTTACGCTTAGAATCGCAGAGTGGTCACAAGTCATATAATTGTTTTTTTTTAATCTGAAACATAAATAGAAATATAAAGTATATAAAACATGATATTTTAAGTTCTTACATAGATCAGTTAGGGCACATATACAGAACGATATACAAAGATAATTAGAAAATATACTGAGAAATAAATTTCAAATCGCGCATTTTTGTACTATTCTAAGGTTGCAATGCTTTTGCTTTTCAATTTTGGATATTTTATACAATAAGAATACTTATTCTTAAAACAGAGTGAGCGAATAATCTGGAATTTGGACACAAATTATTTGTGTGACCTTCATCAAATGAGACTTTTATCTCGAAAATTTATTTCCCGTCATGTCAAAAACCTCAGTGTAGTCACTTTAAGTATGTACAGAACCTCTGTAGTATAACTATGTAACAGTTAGATTAAATGATATTTAAGAACCAAGCAGGTATCGCATGGTTAATATACAACACGTATATAAAAACACGATTTTCCTGTCACGCATGTATAACTCATTTACTTGTCTTAGAAAAAAAATACAATTAACAAAAGTTTTACATTTACTTCGAGCATCTTACATAAATGTGATATATTCAGGTAGATAAAAAAATTATTTTGTTTAATAAACTCCTGTTCTAACACAATATTAACTGTTTTTACAAAATTAGAACCTTAATCAATTAGCGAATTACTATTTCTATTACTTAATATTATTAAAAGAAATCTGTTTGTTGAAACTGCTGCATTCAGAACTGAACAGAACATTTAAAATTGTACTGTACATGTATATAATAGCAAAGGTTAAATAATACAGTACTTTATGAATTGTTCCTGATTTTACGCCGATTTCAGCACGTATTGCGGTTTTTCCATCTGACCGCTTTTCTGGGTAACTAACCAATAATTACTAATTAGTCCACAGGTGACGACTACTTATTCTACATGACATCAGCAGATCAGTCTCAATGGAACCATTGTTATAAACAATAACTAAAACAAAGAAACATTGTCGATCTTTTTAATTTTTAAAATTAACAGGCAAAGAATTGCCTTCTGCTTTTTTTAATGTGTACATAAAGTATGAAGAGTTAAATTCATGAAAGTTAACAGTTTTTTTCAATGTGAGCTCGTTGGTGTCCCTGCTTATAATTTAAACACATGTTTGCTAGATTTTTTATGTATTCAGAGAATATTCTTATCATGTTTACATCTATCCGCTTAAGAAAAGTTAACGATTATAACAAGCAGGCGGTGAACAAGGAATTGAAATGGTAACTGATAAGTATCAAGTAGGCCAGTTTTTTGTGTGAGAATTAGGTGTTGATTATCAACAAAAACAAGGTCGTGGTGGACAAGTACCGCAATGATGTTTCGACGCTATTTAACGATTCGTATATTGTAAGACTTCATGACATAATCAAGGTGCATGTAGAAATATAGAAAAATAAGCAAAATAATTTTTGACATTATTTCCAATGATTGAAAACCTATGTGCGCGTAATATAATAATCAAAGATTAAAATCCATATATAATACATGATTAAAATATAATTAATACAACTTAAACTAACTTCAACCTAATGCAAACGAACTGATATGCGGGCAATGCAAGATATTTTAATATTAGAGTATCATAATACTTGCTTAAAGTACTACAGACATCTATTGATGTTTCTATCGAATGGAAGGCATTCACTTTGAACTTGAAGTTTTATAGTTCTTCACGGTACATACATGTACCTTTTACGTAATAATATTATTTAAAGATTATAATGTCCGACAATTACTGTACATTATAATTACTCAGTGAATATATGAACATATATTAGAAAAAAAAAACACGCTGCATAGGTTATCAATTTATAAATTAGTAATTTTAATCGGCATAGTACACTTTTCGTAAATGGTTTTATTTGACAGGCCTTGACGGTAACAATTTTTATAAAACCAAACCTAAAGGAACGCAGATTTGATGGACAGTAGCTTGCGTTAAACATTACCGTTAACGGAATTTTTATATAAACGCAAACTAAGATACCCTTAAGTACCTTAGATACCCTTATAATACTGCACGTTTGTAACGTCATTTTTCATTGGATAATCGTGACGTTTATTTAGTTTTATATACACGGCTGCTGTCGATTTATGAAGAAATCTTACATTTTTTTCTATAAAAATGATGCTTGCTGTATCATAAATTCGTTATAAAGATTGTTGACAGGTTATATGGCCGTATATAAACGGCTGTTTGCAATATAACCCTCGCATAGCGGCTCGTTTATATAGGGCCATATAATCTGTCAGCAATCTTTATAACTAATAATAGATGTGTTGTTCTTCATCCCTTCCTTGATTACTTAGTAATAAATGTGTTCATTTGGGGGCTATTATGGAACTTTTAAGGGAATATTTTCGTGTCATTCTACGGAACATGATCCGTAAGGACTGTATTTGAGTTAAAGAGACAGCAATTTTATGGCTTAAACTGAAAGATATTTAAATGAAACAACGCAATCAAAATTTATAAACACTTATTCACCATATAATTTGTTATGAAAATGTTATAAGATTAGACTGATAGTATTTCAAACCTACATTGATTTAAAATGGCATACTTTACACGACCCCAACTTTATTACGTATCAGTTATTTTAAGGCATAGTCTAAAAACAAATACATAAAAAAATAAAAAAAAAATGCGATTGTAGGTTTTTTAAGTTATTAAAATCAAAGTGGGTGTCGTTGGTTTGCGCTGCATGCCGATACCGCTGCTTCAAAAGATGTTTACTTTAAAAGATGTTTCATTATTTTGTCGCCGATTCATTTCCTAAAATACATCACAAACATCCTTATTCATTTTGCTGTGAGATCTCACATGCTGTTAACGGTAATTAAGTCTTGTTTCAGTTTTATTTGTGCACTTTATGTGTGATGAATGATAAATTACGAAAGATTTCCATATTGGCAAAAACACACAGAAGAAATCGCAATAGAGATTTTTGTTCATGATTAGCGTGTTACACTTTGTTTGACATAATGGAAAATCTTATTTAATTGTATTTGTCACACGTTAAAACTATAAAGAATACAATTAAACAAATGATAAAAACTTCATATAAAGTTCCATATTATAAGATATTTTATACACGTGATAATTGACTACATCAAATAAATAAAGCCATCGCGACTTATGAAGAAAAGATAGAGTAAATAATTATATAGTATTTAAATTTCTACATTTTCATTTGTCATAAAACGTTACTCATCCAGGGAATTTCTGGAGGGACCGGCGCTTCATTCTGAAGTTGTAATTGTGCCGTGTTATACACTGTCAGTAAAGAGCTTTGGTTTACGAAATATCACAAAAATGTTGATATGTAAATATTTTGTGAAAGTTTTTCAAACAGTAAGATCCCTTAAAAGGAACGGAAACTAAGATTGCTGGTATTTCAGTTTGTTCACGACGCAATTTTGTGCTAGAATTGATCTTTAACACTACTTAAAATATAATAATGCGAACACGTTAAAGGCAATATTTTACAAGCGACATGAAAAACCAAGCACCTACTATTGAAAGTAAAAATTAACTTAATCGTCATTTGTTTGAGTACTGGCACATTCAAAACACTCAAAAGTAAACAAAAACACGTGTTACATTTCTGACGGAGTCGCTGAAACTCTAGTCACAGCGTGATGCACGCGTGGTGTTTTTGAAAATAAGTTTCCGCTCCTGCCTACTATACTAAACAGATTGCCAACAAATTAGTTTAATGACCCCCAAAAAACGGATCCACTTAATTTCTAGAATGCATGCCGATTTCAACGATTTTCTGAATGAGTACGTAATTTAAGAAATATATATTCTCTTTTAACGCACGTAAATTCAAGGTAACTCTCTCAGAATGAAAACATTTTTTAATTGTTTGTGTTTTATTTTTTGATTTGGTACCCCTAGGAAAATCTTGACATGTTTACATAACAAAAATATCCTGCAATGATGGCACTGATAATCCAGTCAATGGTATTCCAATCACATTTCAAAACATATCATTAAAAAGTAACATCAGCTTCAACAAAAACATCAATAATAATAATACTAATAATACTAATAATACAACTAATAATAATAATACTACTACTACTTTTGTCTACAAATCAGTGCAAAGTTTTAGAACCATGTATAGGTTAGTGTTGAATAATACGTATTAACAAAAATAATTGGTCAAGCCTGTCGCAGGCATTTTTATTAAATGCGTATTATTAAACATTAACCAATTTTATGATCAACATTATTTTTTTCAACCAAAAACAAGACATTTCTCTAAATCACTGATAGCTCCGCCCTTTCGCTCTACAAGATGTCTACACCTTGTCAAGTTTCTAACCTGTCACATTTAAATAAGCTAAATAAATGGCCCTTTCAACATATAATCAGGCACATTTTTTACTGAAATGTCACAGAATTTATACCTTTATCTACAGTAAGACTATCATGTTTCTATAAAATATCTGGAAAAAAACAGCGAGGAAAACGATGCAATTAGGTAAAAACATAGAGTTAATGAAATGTGTACATAATTTTAAAATAAATGGAAAATGTGAGAAAAATATATTAGATATAATTAATTGATACAATTTTGTTATTAGCTTCAAGTTATTCACTAACATTTAAAATCCCCATTGATTTGCTCATTTGAAAAACAGTTCATTTTTTTCTCTGTGTGTCAATTTAGGTTTACAAGTGGAGGTTGTCCATTTTCAATGCGTTTTCCAGCCTAAAAATGTAATAATTGTATTCTTAATATTAAGGATGGTTAATGCAATTCATTCCTATCAAGTAAATTTTTTTACGTTGGCATTGTTTTGTTAACTTAGATATTTTACAATTCAGAGTGCAAACCACACCTCTAACTCCTCCCTAATTGCATTATTGAAATTTGTTAGACTGGTTAGACGACAGATTAAGTAAATTGTATTTAGTTAGTACATATTAACCAAAGTTAGACTTAGCAGAAATTTGAAAAATACTACAATGTGATTGGACAAAAAATAATGTTGATCATTAAGGACATTTATTTGTGCTTTTAATTTTTGCTCAAAACCTTTATAATTTGTTTTTGAGAAGTCAATGGACATGGGTCGACATTCAAATCTTTGTCGCATTTAGAATTTCATTCTACGATTCAATAGTAAATACGATTAATTTCAACAAATTCAGACTCACTTAGAATTAAATTCAATTTGTAATGCTAACGAAACATGTTGATTAGGTTAATTACGTGTGAAAATACTATAATTCAAGAAGAAGAAATGTTCTCTTATAGTTCCTCTCACAATCCTACTTAGAGTTTCTTTACGTGTCTTCCGACTTGTAGAATTTTCGTCAATATTTATAATGAAGAAATGAAAACAGATATACAATATCTGTATATGTTGTCATATTTTAACAATGAGTGCACATTCATATACAATCTTTAAAAGATATTAGATTAAATTTCTTGCGTCGTTTTACAATAACGTAAGCCGGTGCTTTACCCACAACAATGAGAGATCAGCATCTTTCATGATAATTTTATAATATTAATCTTTTCAGAAGTTTAATGTAAAATATTAATTAAACATAGTTGTACATAAAACTGACTCGCACATAAACAATGAATACATATTTTGGACTTATCTGTAATGAATACTCATAAATATTTAACATTGGTTTCAGCCTGTTTCCATCGTGGGAAACATAGTTTTATTTCGTTTGCCACTGTTAAGAATTTTTATTATCCTAAACTACATCTGTAAAAATTGTACACATGTGGACCTCATCTGTGCCAGACAGTGTTAATAGATGCTGGAAATGCCAAGCAATAATTACATAATTAAATCCATTACTATAATAGAGTTTAAGTAATTTCATCGATTCTTAGAATATCTAATTAAGAAATTGATCGATTCGTTGATGTATTTTTTATATAAATTAACACCATGATCTGTTTCTCAAATTCTTTGGCAATCGCAATTTTCATAGAACATTGTAATATCAAAATCAAGAATAATAGTTCCGGAAAACTGCTCTTAAAAGAAGTATTTTTTCTTTGAATAAACCTCTTTATACGTAAACGAATTGCTCTTGTGGTTTTATTTCAAATCATCAAAGGAAACATTTTAATTGCATGCATTAAAATTGAAATGTTACCACAATATGATAACAGCATGAAGAAACGGTGAGCTACTGCTATATTGCAGAAGTTCCATTTTAATTAGATGCACTCAGCAAGTGAACCCTAACAAACTATAACAGTGCAAATGTAAACTTATTGTTAATCAGTTAAAAACACTGAATAATAAGCGCAAATTTTATTTTAATTATCTCTAGAGGGTTTTAATTAAGTGTATTTACTTACATTGTAAAATTTTAACAATTTATTTATTGCATTCTGTATGCCAGAAGCTCTTTCCCATACAATTAAACAGGAATTTAGCTCATAGTTTAATTCAAGTCCTTCAGCACTTTACAAATTTGCGCAGGGATACTAAAATGCAATATATTTTTATGTGAGAGATACTTTAACTGTAACTTGAAGCATGTGGACTATAAAATTTTAAATATTTTTATATCCTATCTGAAAGGTTATATAGGCGGCAAGATGTTTTTGCTTTTGTAATTTTAAAATATATATTTACATTCAAAGACTGTTGATTAATAAATTGCATTTTTCTCTATTGTTTGTTGTTGTAGATTAAAGTCAGCAATTATATATGTATAAACATTTATTTTAAATACTTGATTTGTTATTGTTATTATATCTGAAGTACATAGTAATTTGCTAGTTAGTTTGTTTGTTGGGTTTTAAGTTAAACTTACAATATAAAGGACATAAGAGTATGCCATCCTTTCTACTAGTGGAGGAAAACCTTAGGCGCACTTCCGCTCGACCAGGCAATCAAATGAACATCCATGCATGAATAGAACTGATTTTTACATTACATTTGTATACATTTTATATGTTAACATAAAGATATTTTTTTGTTTAAAAGATATAAAAACTCAAGCCACTATTTTATGTTCTGGAATTAGTGATTTGTTTTATAATTTGCATAAATATTTCCTCAAATATTTGTTATTGATTTACAATGCATAAAAACATATGAGAATTTACATATCATCAAATGAGACATAACTGTGACATTATAAAATCATATTTCTTTCTGAGATAAATAACATCAAATACTCGTATAACTGAACAAGAATTTTAATTATTTACTAAAAAGAGGCTTTATGATTTGCAACGCAAAATATCTCCAATAAGTGTTACATTTATAAAGGTAATTATACAATTATACACATATTATTAAGGCAAGTATTTGGTTACGTATTGTTCATAATCACGAGGTTATATGTACTAGATCATATAATGTTTCTTTTGGTATGAAACTAAAAGCATATCAATAAATATATCTGTTAGTTTTAAATCATTTATATTGTTAAAAAATGAATAACTCACCAACCTAAATCCTATGGCGCAAATATGATAAAGCAATAGTTGGTGTTTGACTAATAAAAGTATATAATGTCAAATAGCGGTCAGGCAACATTCGTCTTATGTTAACAATTTGCATGATGCAAAAAGCATATTTACAATGTTAACATACATGTTTTCTTTCGTTCACAGCGGTCAAACAATATATACGCTATTAAACAAAACAAATCTAATATCATTGTACATGTGTCATGAAACAAAAAGTCATTAAACAGAATGCATGCGTCACTGATACAATAGTGACACAAATAATACATGCACAATTAAATGAAGTCATATAAGACAATACATGCGTCATTTAAACGTTGCATTATTACCTTGATACAACTTTAACCAATAACAAAATAGCAAGTGTTAATTTTTTTGTCTACGTGTTACCTAGTAATGTGAAAACTGTGCAAGAATTATGCATAAGGTATCTGTGCAAATCTATGGCCGAAACGTGCACCACGGTATTTAAGTGAACCAGTATGTTTTAGTACTAAATCAAATTGAAAGAAATGATTAAACACGTTGTCTACATTTTATTTTACAAATCTTCCAAAATGTTGAGCAAACTTCATGAAATTCGATTATCTTGTTTACCTTTTATTGCTGTATAATTATCGTTATATACTCCTGTAAATATTGATACTGTACATCCCAGAAAAAAAAAACTGAACGGTTATGTGCAACATAGTGATCTAAGCAGATTTGTTTTTATATTTTAAACTTTCAGTTTATTCTGCTCATTAAAGCTTGTGCCAACTTTTCCTAATAATATGTCCTACAAATCTGCGCTGCTGGCCAATATAATTTGTATTTGAATTGAATTATTTTAAAATTTCAAATTAGCTGCCATAAGCAGACTAACAAAAAATACAAATATTCAAGAGATAATGCTAATGTCCTCAACTAATATAAGAACTACTTTTTTTAATTAACAACCTTAAGATATTCTGGAAAAGGGAGATCTTCCAAATGCATTGAAAAGAAATGAAAGAAAAAGTCTTTAAATGCACACAATTGAGCTTGGGGCTGTTCATTACAGTAATAAAGTCGAATCGTTTCTCAGGCCCCTAGCCCCGCTAAAGCAGTATATTTAAATATTCAATACAAAACACGTGCTTGGATCCTTGACATCAAAGAACCTCTTCCATACCCCCCCCCCCCCCCAAAAAAAAAAAAAATCCCCTCCCCCACCTAAAAAAAAACGCTGAGATGAATTACACGAATATCTTTAAGGACTTACACCAAAAGGAAAACACTATTATTTTAATTGTTGCAATGTAGCAATCATATTAAAAAGTTCAAATGGCAAGATTGAAATCATTATAACAGGCTCTTGAATTCCTCCCAGAGAGTAAAACAGGAGTAAAACATGATCTTATCCATATCTCGTTCATATATATTTTTATTAATTGATATATTAACTTCTTCGTAAACCTCACTGGCAATATGGAATCCTGCCAACATCTTTAACCGAAATTACTCGTTTGTTATACATAACAATGATTTACTTTTGATGCAACACGTTACGGAAGTGAAAGTGATATACCCAAACAATCATCAATTAATCATAAGTCTGGAAAATCTCCATGACACTGTCGACACAGTTCGTATGCTATTGTCAAATGAATAGGTGCTTAACCCAACCAATTATAACCAAAAGAAAAAATAATATTAATGGAATGATGTAAAATATGGAATGATGTAAAATGATGCGAAAAATAACAAGAAATAACAAAACATAACAAAACAAAGCCTTGCATAATACTATCTTGGATTCTTGAATGGCAGTCACATTAAAATGATTTCTATGGAAATTAAAGATTTTTCGCCAATCAAATCTTAAGAATTTATTTATTTATAAATTTTATTAATAAGCATTTAGCAATAATAAATTTTATGAACTACATTTCAAATTCATAGGAAAAGACTGTTTAAATAGAATCAACATTATAAAAGTATTTTGGTGATATTTCTTATAGAAATAGATAGGAAGACGTTTCTCTAAATACGAAAGAAAGTAATGTTGTCGGCACTTTCGCACTCATTCGTTTGTTTTAACTTTCGGGCTTACAAAAATTTAATGTTTTTATTATGTTAGTTTTATATTCACTAACATATTTACATTCAGTTATTGCACACAATAAAACATAAACTGTTGTTAATGTCTTATTTGTGGTTAACATATTGTGTCCCTATCTTCCCTCATTATGTTTACCAGAAATAAAAAAACAGTTGGTGGTATCTTGCATGGATACATAAAATCTTTCTTCAAAACAATTTGTTTACTGCATTACGGAATTTGATTCACGTTTATTTAAAACAATTATGCTAAGCACTTATAAGCATTATAACAGAACTCAATCTATATGCAAAGCACTGACTTCCACTCTATCTTTTTCTAGGAAATAATATATTTGAAACATAAAAGGATAAACTAAGCTAATGAAAAATGTTACCTTGTTATCGAGATAGATATAATATATGATATCATAGAATAACGGATTTTGCCAAACATTTAAATCGGCCATGAAATAAGATGCATAGAACATTCATTGAGGCACACACATTTCAAGCAATAATTATTGTTTTTTTATCAGTTAAATGGTAATTTTACTTACGTTTGTAGGAACAATTAAAAAAATGGTAAAAAAATAAAAGAAATAAATCAGTGAATAAATACAATAATAAATAAATTAAAATAGAATTTATATAAAAAATCGAAAAGCACATAGAAATATTTTTGGGATCAGACAAAATTTGCACAATTTTACATACTTGAATCGTTCCTTTTATGTCTATTCTATGTTCTTTTAGCATTATCATATTTGTACATCTATAATACAATTTATCTATGAGAAAAATATATGTTTCAGGGCATTGTATTACATGTATGATATTTTATATCAACCGTCGACGTTTCAACTACTATATGGGCGTTAGCTTAAACATATTTACATACAAACAAAATAAAAACAAACAAACTATACGAATAAATACAAATGTAAACCTCCCAAAAAAAAACAAACAAAAAACAGCAAAAAAAACATCAATTAACGAACACCAAACAACGCAAAAAAACCACAACAACACCAACAAAATAAAACAGCAAACAAACGGTTCTCTCCCTGGTTGTTAGTCAATTTCTTCTTTTCATTAATGATTATCTTTTAGTATTGGCATTGCATTGCTTTTTCATGGACAGTCATTGTTATAAAAGAAGAAAAAGAAAAGAAAAAAAAAGAAACAATAGGAACAGATGTTTCTTTTTTTAAAATAAAAAAAAATGGTTGTGTAATAACGAATCCTACCTGAAACAATTAAATTGTGCAAAATTTATGATTTGCCATTAATCCGATGTTGATTCCATTAATGTTTTATTTACACAAATACCTGTCATAACACTCAAAGTCTGTCATTAACTTTAGTTCACTACCCTAACTCACTTACTGCAAAAACAATCGGTAATACGAGAGAGTGAGAGAGAGATACAGAATATTGTCAATGCTGGAGAAAAAGGCGCTATTGGAAAACACAGGCACTGAAGTAAAACAACTTCTGAAGAAAATGTTGCGTGTGAAGCTTTATTAGTATTACAAAAGGTTATGATCTTTTTATGTTTCTTAGGATGTACTGCAGACAGTGATTACCATGTATTATTTTGCTTTTCTCGAATGTTGATTGATGCCTTTTTTCCACGTTTGATTACATAATTGCAAATATTCTGTCTTTATTTACAGATAGAAATTGATCAGTTGTGCAAAAAGTTGGTCAATTTGTACTGCTGTATTAAGTTTATAGTAAGCATAATATCCTGTGACTCAACATAAATAGCTTAAAGGCTAATTATGCCTCTGCAATACATCAATTTTATCTTCTGAAAAAAAGGGAAAATATGAGTTTATGTGGTTTAAATAATAGTTTTATTTAGTAAAAGATAAATAGGTATTTCTTTCAAATGGACATTTTTTGTCGCAAGAAGATTTTAACATTTTACTGGTATATAAAACTTGGTACAATTTTATGTACAGAAAAGGCATAGGTGATTTATCATTTTCTTAAACTAAATGTTGAGTCTGATTTCAATAAAAAGTCTCCTGCAAAGAAATGGTCTTTAAATATAAATCACGTAGAATATAATAATTATAGTGATAGTAAAACACGTTTGCATTTGAATATAGAATCTTTATGTTATGTCTTCTAAAAAAAACAACAACAGATTTTATCAAATGGTCACAGATTGTGCTGATTACGATATGACGTTTCGTTACAATATGTTTTTCTTCTTGTTACACGTCTACTTTAAGACATGTATATATAAATACAACTAGTGGTTGGATATTTTTAAAGCAGACATTTATTTTATTATATTCTTATAAATGAAACATTGAGAAATATTGATGAAATAAAACGTGCATTTTATTTTCAGTATTTTGACTGTAAAATTTAATTTTCCCTGCAGTGAAACATATTTTCCGTATTTTCACTGGTGTGTTGCCGGAAACTTTTAAATTCTGCCAGGACACAAAACTTAAGGGAAAGTCTTTCAAATTGAAATGTCAAAAAAGAGAAAAAAATGTATATAATAAGCAGAAAATTCAAGTTTTTTTCTATAAATACATGATATATTTTTATCTTGTGGTATGAACATTATAATATTGATTTTACCCGTGGCTACCACCACGCATGAAATATTTATTTTCATACCGCTCGATGAAAATAAATCCTGTATTAAGGAAAACATTTGAGAATCCTCTATATATTCTCATATAAATGATATAGACCCGTGGTTTAAAAAAAACATATAATTATTTTGTCTTTCAGAAAATTATAAGGCATCATATGTTTTTAATGTACATGTAGCACAACGTTAACAATGCATTTATTTTAAAAAAAAATCATAATTTAACTGAATTTAACAATTTCAATAAATGATTTGAGATTTCAAAACAATCTTAAAAAAATTTAAACAAAGTTTTTATTAAGCATAAAATGCTAATTTAAAACAATATATATATTTTTTCATTATATATTATTAAGTTTAAAAAAAACAGGTTTCTAAACGTATCTTTTTATCTGTTTCTTTTTCTATGTTACATTTTTTTATTTCATTGTTAAAATGTAGCTAACATTTCCATATGTAAAGGCAATATTTTGAGAGAAAAAAAAGTTAAAAACTTAAGAATTCAAATGTTTCAAATGCCTAACCTCGTTGAACGCAATACGAAAATAAATTTGTGCAATGCTAAAACCCCTGTCACACTAGGGCGTTCTCACGGCGTCCAAAGAAAATTCAGAACGCCGAGGTGAGCGCAGTAGGATCGCAAACATCGCCGCAGCATCGCCATAGCATCGCAGTGGCATCGCATAGAACGCCGACCGACGGCGCGCATTTTGAGCATGCTCAAAACAAACGCCGTCACTCGGCGTTCTGAAAAGAGCGCTGTGGGATCGCAGTAAGTACGCCGTAGCAACTCAGTAACATCTCCTACAACGCAACAGGAGCGCCGTGAAAGCGCAGAAGGATCGCCGAATAAACGCCGTATTTAGCCTCGGCGCTTGTACGGAGATTGTACGGCGTCTCTATCGCGTTTGTACTGCGTGTGTACAGCGCTTTTACGCAGCTTTATTTTTTCTAAAACGCTCTTACTGCGACTCTACGGCACTGTCACGGCGACCATTGCGCACTCAAGACGATTCTACTGCGTTCATCTGAAATTGCAGAATACGGTACAGTAGAATCCCTACTTAAGACCACACCAGAATTAAGACCAACCCTCTAATTAGACCCATTTTTTAAAAGAACGAAATTTTCTGTTCGTAATGTTAATGGTTACATGATCCACAATTAAGACTATCCCACTTATCCACATTTAAGACCACCAGCTTTAGTCCCAATTCATTGTTTTATTTATCTAACCCCACTGTTGGGACTTCTGATATTCCAGTAAATACCTACTCAGATAACAAGTTTTTTGTTATTCATCTGCTTGAATTCTCTAAAGCATGACACTCGAAAAATTGTGTTAAAACTGTTATGATTAGAATATTGTATAAAGGTAAGACAATAAATTTCAGATTGATTTAATGTTACTTTCTGCTCATTTTTTGTTACGTTAATAGGTGAAGTATGTACATGACACAAGACCTATGAAAAAATATAATTTATACATTAAATATCGTCAGATTAATGTTCTAATTAGAATTAATAAATATAACAACATCAGTTTATAGTAATATTTGAAGGTTATAATATAATTGTTTCAACATGTTTATACATAATAATTCAAATAGAGAAGTTATGAAATAGATATGCCTTGATAGTTAATAATATCCACACACTTGCAATCAAGACCACTTTACTGCAGTCCCTTTTGTTGTCTTAATAGAGGGTTTTAAATGTATATATAGAACGTGAATATCCTTTAAACCATGTATGATGAACGGCAGCAAGCTAGAATACTGCTTGCTTGCAGGTACACGACTATTCAGAACTTGTATGTGAAGCACGATTTCAGCTCAGTGTGAGCGCCGCAATAGCGCCGTGTGAGCGCTCTGAAAGCGCAGAGGAAGCGCAAAGAACGCAGTAGAAGCGCAGTCCAAACGCAGAAATGGCCAATGAAAACGCCGTAAGAACGCATTGCAACGCCGTGGAAGCTCCGTAGCAGCGCCATGATTGCCGTGAGGACGTCATGAAGACGCCGCGAAGTCTCCGTGTCATCAAAAATATCAGATTTTTCTTGCGATCTCGCGGCGCTTTGAAAAATTTAACAACGCCGTGCAAACGCAGTGACAGCGCAGTCTAGTGTGACAGGGCCTTAATCAAACATAAAGATGTATTGGTGCTTTTGCCGACATTTAAAATCAGCGATGAGTTTATGGAAATCAAAGAAATTCTCGAAACTTACCTTTAAAAAGATAATCCGTGTTTCAAAAATTAATGCAGCTTTTTAGGGTAATAAATAACCGGTCTTTAATAATTTCCTATGCTTATGCTGGAATCAACTAATGGCATGAATGCCCACTACTGTCTTAACAAAGTGAATATTTGCAATTATCTCAAGACAAAAATACTATTGGCAAGATATTGGAAAAGTAATTTCTACTGCAAGATTCTGGTAGGTCACCAGAGAGAATTAATAGAAAAGAAGTATTGTGTTAATGGACATGGTATACACTCCTTGAAATCCAAATAGAATTTTGTAATCTTCTTTTTTTTCAAATATTTTGTCAAAAATGTTCTGTTGATATTATTCATGCTGTGAATGTGGTAAAATAATTTATTAGTTATAGAACTTTATGTATGAGTTTGCGAAATTGTGTTAAAATGTTAAGAAAATAGTATCAATAGCTAGAAATACTCCGGCTGTTTGTCTTTTTTTCCGGACACTAGGCTTAACAAAATGAGTGTATGTTTTTGTAACACATTGTAAGCATATAATTATGCTATTTAGATGTAGCTTTCCTTAGAGTTATCAGTTAACAGTTCATTATTTTAAAAAGTGCAAATCAGCATATGTTTTATCTTCCATTTTAAAAATGCTGCAATTCCTAACACAAAACAAAGGATATAAAACACACTATATCTGAAATCTGCTTGAAATCAAGAGTAATGCATATAAGCATATGTATAACATTCTTTAAGTAGTAAAGGAAAATAGATACATTTGTAACTGTAAATGATGTGGAATTAATTTAATATAACCTTATCTTTATTGACCTACCTAATGAGTCGTGGTTGGATTTGAGCTAATATACTCGTGTATTGCAAATAAACCAATCACTTCGTTTCCGTATTATAAGTTACACAGTTTGACCCCGAATGTTATAAAACCTATCGGAACTACGGCGTACATTATGCTCATTTCGTCACGTATTATCAAAAATGGTTAAATGGTATCAATGACCATATATTGCAAAATGAACCATGGCTTTTCATTTCCGTTATGAAATAAATTATAAAGATTAGACTCGCACAGTTTTATAAAATCTTTAGGATGAAATCTGGTGATAAATACAAACTACATGCATGATATTAATATGGTCACGTATTATCTTATTGTAATGTTGATTTAATTTGCATGTAATTTTTAAACACGGGGGTCATTTTTTTAAAGTTAGCTACAACTACACACTATTTCAGTCAGGTACAAATATTTATATATGTTTAATGCATTTCATTTGTTTAGATTTCGCAGCTATTTACAATGTATATAAATGAATGCAGGAAAAATTCCATTGATGATTTTCGGACGTTAAGTAAGCAAAGCAACACAACCTTGCAACAGTTGATAATATATCTGACAATTGTATAGAAGATTGGTACAGGTTACCAATGTTTGTCATCTGTTTATGCAATTTGGTTTATTTTGTTTTGCTCAGATTAATTAGGTACTAACACTTTTATTACCATTGTGTCGTCAGTCTGACAATGTGAAGAAAGGTTAGTTTTGTGTTTAGTGTCAGTTTTCTGAAGTACATTTTGAGTAGACTCCTGACAATGCAATTTTGTAATAATGATTATTACCATGAATGTACTTCAGCTTATTACAATATGAAAACACCTTTTGGTTTAATATACAGAATTTATTTTAGTTCGAAAGTATATGAAGCTATAAGCTTTTAGACACACTTTCGAATCCGTTCATGGAACCAACCAGAACTAAACAATGATTGTAAAGTTTCTTGCTTAAGAAAACAACGACTGGCCCCTGACGGGGTTTGAACCCCTGCGGCTAGCGATCATTAGATTACAATTCCGGCTCGTTAACCACTCGGCAATGCTACCACACACCTTTTTATTAGTTTCATTGATTTATGATACAGCAACATATGTTACACAATCTGATAACATAATAATATTATGATAAACTTTTTATTTTGCATCAGTTTGACTATCGTTATAACCATTATTACTAATCGAAAATGAAGTGGATTCTGGAATGCACACATTTTTGCAGTTTCATTACAAATGCTTCTTTCAAGTATTACGTTGTTCTGTGTAATATTTAAATAATTTTATTGCAGATATATCCAAAGTTCCTCATATTCAGGTTATTTGTTGCATAAAGTGTTAGGGCCAAATGATAATGGTAACAATGATGATGATGATGATGATGGTGTTGTTGTTGTTGATGATGATGATATTGATAATAATAATAATAATATTGATGATGATGATGATGATGATGATGATGATGATGATGGAGGTGGTGATAATAGTAAATAGTAATAATAATCAATAATATCATAATCATTATGGGAACAGAAACATTCGGTACATGACTAGAAGTAATCTAAATAAAGAACAAAATGGCCGACATTTAAGACAATGAAACTAAAAATCAGAAAATGTTTGAAATTGTGAAAACTAGTATTTATGATTAATATCTAATATTAGAAATTGATGCGTAACAAAAAAAAATGCAAACAAGTACTGCGGAAAGAAGATATAAAATGAACCTGAAAATAAAACTAATAAGTTTGGCCGTGTATTTCATTTTTCAAAATAATAATTTATAAAGGAAGGCAAAATTAAATAAGTAATAAATTAATTGCCGTTTGAAAAAGCAATTAAATATGACATTAATATAATATTGATGCAGATTTAATATCATTATAAGTATGATATCAATGTATTCATGTATATAGCGTTTGTTTAAAATGACATTTAGTAAGTCGTTAGACATGCAGCGTATTTTTTTATACGCCGATAACCGGAAAAATTGATACTAAAATACTCTGTAATTGCTATAACCGGTTTAGAAATAAACATAAATTTTAAACTTTAAATTTAACAGAAAACTACCAAATTCTTAACTTACATGTGCGAAGATTATCCGTATAAATTAATTTTAATCCAAGAATTTATAATTAGAGTTCGTTGTTATTACTACGATATCTATATCCACAGTATTTTCTCAAACGCTATAAACCTATACAAATATTCGGAGACAAGAAGTAGTTTCAAAGCTTTGGAGAGCAAGTTATTGGAATAGTCATTTCCACTGCTATTGGAAAAGTCACTTCGGCTGTAAATGATTTTCCAGGAGTCCAGCAAGTAAGACCTGTGCGTTCCTACGTTGTTTTTTTTTGGTTTTTTTTTGCTTGGGTTGAAAAGAGTACAAAACTGCAAATGAAAAATTACGATGTACAGATTACTTAAAATAGTTCTGCAGTTAGTGAAATAGTCCAAGACCATTTATCAGAGTATGGTGATGAAGTTTCAAATTTAATAGAAATTTATTAGCAACAGCTAATAATATTTATGTGCCTTTTTATACTAGTATTAAGTGTCAGGTGTCATAATTTACAACAAAGTTTTTTTTAAACTGTTTTGTTTGTACAACTTATGTTGATTTCAGTCCATGATCACGCGAGCCTTTTTCATTTAATTTTTGCCTGAATGAATGTTAAGAAAATTATAAACTGTTACATGTATTACAGAATTTTATCGTATATGATCATTTGTTCAAATACATTATATGGGTCGACAATTATAAAGTACATATACCATTTTCTTTTCAGAAAATTTAATGTAAACAATACATACTGGTAATGCTATTTAAAAAGCAATAAAGCAATTTCATATTCATCCATGGTGGCAACAGTCTTTGAGGTTTTGGGTACATCTTTATACCAACGTTTTCAAAGGAGACGATAAATTAACGTTAAGACATAAATTTACTATATCAATTAAAAACAACTTAATAAATATTTAATAAAGATAAAATATATTACAAAGTTAAATAGACAATGTATAACTTTTATTACAATATACGTGTATAGAATTTCCGCAGCAAGGTTTGCACCAAAGTTTCAATTAATTGCCTTTGATATATTATAATGAACAAAAAGTCTTTGAAATCTGAACACGACCTCTTTGATATTATATGAACACAACTACTTTGATATACGAACAGAGCCCATGTGATATATGAATAAAACCTATTTGATATATAAACTAAACACAACCAAATCACAACTAAATTGATATACAAACACAACCCATTTGATATACGAACACAACCACTTAAGGTATGAGTACAACCACTTTGATATGTAAACAAAAAACTTCCGATTCATGAACACAGCCATTTTGATGTTTGAACACAGCCCTTTTTATTAATAATACTAGCACTTTTATGCATAGAAATAACCCTTTGATATATTTACAGAAAGCCATTTAATATATTCATATAACCCCATTTATAAATATCCCAACCACTTTAATATACAAACACCACCCTTTTGATATATGAACATAACTTTTTTGATGTATAAATGAAACCACTGAATGCTTGTAACTTGTAGTCTAAAGAAACTTGACACATTTTACAATTGATTTGGGACGTTTGCTTTCGTTATGAAGAAGCATCGACATGCAGAATCCTCTTCTTAAAATATATTTCTTTGACCATGCTCTGTGGAAGAAAAATATAGCGTTAAAACGTAAACAAGTTCAATGAGTGTAACTGTTTTGTGCACGTATTATCTTACAAAACTAAATAAAAGTCGACAACATGCTATTTACCAGTTTATCTTCAGTTTCAATTTCGGTACAAAGCAATTTTTACAAGCAGAGTATCCGTCTATTAAAGGCAATCAACTCCATGTTTTTATAACTATATATTTAATGTTGAAAACCTTTGATAAAATAAATGGATTATAACTTCCGTTATGTGCAACATGCATGATCAAGAAAATACATAAATCGGTTGATTAAAGAAAGAGCCGATGTAAGTGCCTTTAAACGTATATTTAGTAGATATAGATATATTCTTAAAATTATCGACATGTTTAAGCATGTAATTGCCGATATGAATATTTTATTCTTACAATTGTCGATATAACTCTATGTTAATATAATTACCGATATAAATATATCAATACATATAATTTATATATTTATATATTGTATATATGTATTGTATTGATATATGATAGAGATAAATAAAAAAATCCCTAAAGAACGCACAAAACGACAAAGTTGAAATTTTTATAGGCTCGGTTTGATTGAGCCTGATCATAGACGGTAATGAGAAGTGCAAGTTACCATTCACGCCCCCTAGCACCGGCTTACGTAGAATGTAACATTTAATAATAGTAATTTTTAAAACCATCCGCAGTTGTGTTCATACGGCGCTTATTAGTTTATCTTGATATCTTATTGTCGATATCAATGATGCAAATCAAAGGGCCAAAGAAAATATTGTATTTGTTATATAATAGCATATAAGTTTATAATATCATTTGAAATGTATAACATTGAATTCTATTTACAGCATATTTCGCTATAATCTTTCAGAAACAAACAATCCCTTTAAAATAAATATCAACAAAAGCATATATTCCAACATGCGAAGAAGATTATTAATCGATCATGTTTTTGAAATAACCACAAAGGTAATGCTCTATTATGTTTCTAAAAATGTATTACAGATAATGATTTCACCATGTATTGTTTCTTGAATGCTGTATGCAACATTTGTATAACTTTATTGAATTTGCTATTTCTTTATTTATGGTTAAAGAGGTTGATTTTAATATCGTGTGATGTTTATGACAATTAATAAATTATAGGTAAGCACTTGACATAATTTAAATTGTGTTGCATATACATTAAACACGATAATGCCAATTTCGTTTCGCCGGACATGTTATATTTATAAATGTGCCAATGTAAATACTGATAACTGAATATGTGTTTTTAAACATTTCATTGCTATGTCACATCTATGTGCATAAACAGATCAAGGCATAATTAGGCACTGGTTGATATAATATGATAATAATGCGAAGTATTATGGTATTATTATGTAAAACATAATAAAATAAAAAAGTATTCGAAAATCAGCAGTTAATACAATTGATTAGTGCTATATAGCATAAAGTCCAGGATAATTTCTGGTTCCCGCTAGAAACTGATTGCATAAATAGTTCATAGGTTTAAAGTAAATATCTGCAATAATCTCAAGGCAAGAAATAGAATGGTATAAGAAAAAAAAATTTTGATGGGATACAATTTCTTGGCCAGACAACAAAATTATTATATATTAGGTAATACATGTACTACAAATTGTTTCGGACAAAATGGAGTTGGCAATCAATGAATCAATTAGTGCCAACATTAAATAACATTTATACCACTGACTTTGGAAAGGATTAAGAATGGTGTGAATGGCTAAAAGATCTACAAATGTGCTTTCATTTATAATTGCAGATATATTATTAAGTGATTTTGTATCAATATAATCAATACGAATATCTTTTATCTTTACTTCCATGATATATTTTCTTTACACATCGTGAATATAATTTGATGTTATTTCTGTATAAGAAAAAAAACTTGCATATAGTCAGTAATAAGCTACGCAGTTCATAGCTTTCAAAAATTTCAACGGCAAACAAGTTGCGTTTGTTAACAAAACGCTGAAAAAAGATACGCATGATTATTTTCCAAATCTGTCAAGACTAATTTCGCCGTTGTTATTTGTTTATTTTATAGTATAAAGATTATCCTATCTGAACTGTATCATTGAACGAGACGTTAGCACAACCTATAATAAGCCAGGTAGTATATCTGCGAACTAATATAATCATATGGTGTAAATGAACCATAAACTTCATTTCCGTGTTGCAATCTCAAAAATGAGGTAAGCGGTAAAGTGTTTATCCAGAAATCTGCTAAACTCTTACAGCAAACCGTTAAAATGTTTTTGCATACATTATCAAATCATTTCAAAAGCAATATCAAAACCTAATAAACCGATATTTACAGTTATGTATTGCAAATCCATGACGAAAACGTATTCTTTATGTATCACATTTTAATTTACCTTTTGATAAAATTAATAAATGTACAATCACTTTTGAAATACTATACGATACAGTTAGGCAATTCTTTTACTTTGATTTACATGTAATTTTTCGGATCTGTTTGGCACTTTTGCCAACGTAAAAACATCCGATTTCGGATAGTTTTGTCTCTTTCTGTATCTTGATCGTTATTAACAAGTGTTTTATTAAATGACACGTTTATAACGTTTATGACGTCAGTTTATAAAAACGATTGACGTCATAAACGGGCAGATGCGTTCTCGGAATTTTTCTGGCCTGATCATAGTTATTTATTCTGTATGTACGTTAAGTGACAGGTGATAAATGTGATGTCATGTTTCCGGGGTGTACATCAAGATTAAAACCGTTCTTTGCAAAAAGCCCCTAGCTACAATGATCAAATCGATTGGAACTAATTGTGAGACAATGTGGATGTCATTAAGAATCGTTTCTCCTCGGGCATTCTCGTCACGTATTTATTACCATCAATAATTAAGTTCGTAGTTCGTTTCGGGGGAGTAGAATTAATGACCGCTGCCTAAAGATAACATTATTTTTAAGGAAATACACTGTTTCGCTGATTAATGAAGTTCGGTAAATGCAAAGTTTGTGTTGCTTCCATGCTATGTTAACAGCATAAAATGTATATAATTATTTAGAATTGAAATATAAGTATTGCTTCATGGAAGTATAAGGGTAGACTTTAACTTATATCGAGATCAATTTCTTTAAATAATTATGAAAAATATCATACTTCGATTTTTTAATTTTTAAAATTACACAAATGTAGAATAGAGCAGCGAGGATTTCACAATGGCAGAAAATAATTTCGAAGATTAATGCAAATTATTGTGTTTATCAACAATATGTAGCAAATAAAGATTTAGACATTTAAATACAAGCTGTCATCGATATATATCGAGCATTTATAATTCCGTCCAGGGAATTTAACATGAGACATCCAGCATAATCAAGTGCACTCATTCAATAAGATGAGTATTTTTTGGCTTAAATCAGTTTAAACTCAGTCAAGGTCGTGAACAAATATTACTGAATACCTGGTTTATATTTGTTTATACATTTTCTAACGGTAATTATGATATAAAAATTAACAAGTACAGTATTCGCCATTTTGGTCAGGTAGATAGATATTTGTTGATATGTATAATGAAGTTTCATTGTTTACATAAATGATTAGAGAAAATACACTGACGTCACCGAGCATCAAATACAAAAGAAATGCGTTTGGTACTGACAATTTGAATGAAATTTGTATGTTGCCAAAGTTTGTCATTTGTTATGCACAAATGTTTCTCCTTTTTTCCCTTTATTTTTATTCAGATTTATTATATGCTTTTAACGTGGTACTATAATTAGTATTTCGCTAATAAACCAATTGACAGCCTAAAATGTATTGAGAGGTATATTTTTATGCAAGTGTTGATTCTGAAGTATATAATGTTTATTTGATAAAATTATATTGATACAATTCAGTTTATATTAAATCATGAATGTGCTTGCTTGATATACGAGAAACAATCTTATTCTATTAATTGATGTAAGCAATAAATCCATTATTAACGCCAAGTGTTCACTTAAGTAGCTTTAATTTGCACCATTCTGATGATGATTGAGCATCATAACATTTACTACTAAAATATAAAGCTATTTCTGCAACGCACATTCTTATTGCAGAATTTTTTCTTAAACAATTATTTCTACTATTATTTTGTTTAAGTACTTAAAATTGATAGATTTTATATATTGTTAACTTAAAATTGCAACATATTGTCTTGATGTGGTAGACATTTATATTTATGCCAAGTTATTCTAAAATCCTTTGAAGCATGACAAAGTTACAGACCGGACACAAATGTGTGTACCTATAAACTCTTACTGTGATAAAGTGAAAGTTCAAATTGTAAATGTGACCTTGACCTTTGAGGTAGGTACTTCAAACTGAGTGAGCATGATTCGCTTAACAATACTTATCACGTATAATAATAATGATAATAATAATAATAATTATAATAATAATAATAATAATACATGTAATGATAATAATAATAATAATATATTAATAATAATAAAAACAGTAATGATACTTAACTATTGAATAACTGTAATAATAACTATTTTAAATCTATCTTTATCGGAGTAAGGATCTATCAATTCAGCAATATTTTTGTAAGGTAAAATCCATTTATACAACATTATTGTTTTCATCACCTTTTATTTTATTTTTCAGGCTTAATGTACCTTTAAAACTAATTTATTTTAGCAACTAATAACTTATAAAGTCGCTTACATTCATATAAAATGGGAAATTAAGTATATAGATGGACAGACAATACACATACCACTGTTAAAGGAAATGATTAACTTCGTAATTTCATTAAATTGTTATTATGTATTGAATTTTGACGGACAAACCAGTATTTGTTGGATAAAAATTACATTTATTAAACCACCGAAAAACTCAATTCATTTCGATATTAAATCATTGTCTGTCATAATTTTAGTATATTTTTCTTTGTGTAATTGTCGACTACTTTTTATTATGTTTCTAAATTTGTCATTTACTTAAGAAAAGATCAGAAGAAAGAAAATAATGAAATTTCATAGTTAATCTTATTATAATTTAAGTCGAAACAAAAACTACCAATTTTTATCAAGTTTTAAAGATAGCTTTACAAAGATTATACGTACGGGATTTATTTTAAATCCAAGAATTTCTAATAAGGTGTGTTGTTTTAATGTCTACGATATCTGAATACACAGTATATTACCGATGCGAAAAGAAGTTAATTTAGATTTGAAGGCGATGGAGAGAAGGTTATTGGAAAAGTCATTCCGACTGAAAATGATTTACCGTAATCCAGCAAATAATCACAGTAAGTAAATACTTGTAAGTGTTCCTTTTGTTATTTCTTGGACAGACTGCAACATCAACAATATTGTACATGTAGTACTTGTCAGATCTTAACTTAATAGTTAATTACTATTTCTCATAATATGTTGATTAGCTTTTTTGTATTATAATATTAAACTGAAATATAAAATAATGAAATGGGAATACAAATGTAATGAGATGCAGTTCAAGTATTGAAAAAAATATTTTTCTCTCATATAATCTACACATGAAAATTGGCATGAAGTTCAAGTAACATGCATTGCATTCTCATAAATTATGATTTGTTTATACAGGACATGTTGGTAATTTTTTGGCCTATTTTCCCTGTTATACAGTTAATGGAGAAACGATCTATTGATATAATACCACCTTTGATACTTGTTTTGGACGTGTATCGGTTGCAAGTTATAAATCGTACATTACTCCACAAATTCCGGGGTAAAAGATCAACACTATTTGTATTGATATTTACAGACAAATAAAACAAGTTTAAATACATCGGAGGTGGCATGAGTCATTTGAAACATCAGGATACACTGTTATTCATAACAGTCGACAACATAATGTTATAAATATTTACTTCATCAACAAATGTATCTCAATAAAATTGTAATAAAATGCTATAATTTCAAAGTGATAATAAAATACATAACATTTATAACAGAAAAAAAAAAGAGAAATAAAATAATGCCATCATGACTGTGCGTTCCTTATTTATGATAAATATCATAAACAAGCGATAATGTACTCGATTGAAAAAAAGAAAAAGAAAGAAACAAAACAATAACATCATATTATATAACAAATGGTCCGTGCACATTGATGATTTTGTTATAAAACAAGTAAATTCTTTAACCCTCTCATAACTTTATTTGTTTCGCCACTATACTGTAAATAACAATAGGATTATACATGATGCAGTTTTTATTTGTTTGGGTCGTCAGACCAACAAATAATGGTAGCGAAATTTCAGACTCTAATGTTGTTAATTGCAAATGCCGAAAGTAGTCCGCTTTTTTAAAGCGGTTACTTCCCTTTATATGTAACACTAAGGCCGAAAAATTCAGGGGAGATCACTGCGTAAATATGGTCACATGACAGGCGCATTAATTTTCAAGCAAAATAATTCCCGAATGGTCGAAGATTTCTAATATTTTTTTATTCTTTATAGATATACATGCTTATAGTAAGCGCCATGATTATTTACACAAGTGTTAAACAACAGTTAGCGTCGTTACAAACCCTAATTTAGAATAATATGCTTTTCTTCAGGCCGTTAGCATATAAATTCACCGTGGCGGAGGGGTTTGCGCGCTCGCTTAGGAAGCGAAAGGTCTTGAGTTCAAATCCCAGTTAAGGCAACTCATTTTTTTTTCAAATTGTTTAAGTCAAATAAACATTGAAATGAATATCAGTGTTGCAATTAGTCTTATAGCCAATCTACTACAATTAAAACGCTGGAAAGCATTGGTGGCACTATACAAAGACAAATTGTTTTATAATCTCACAACCTTCACCTTTCTGACATTCTGAGACCCAAACAAATTCAGCGCCTTCTGTGCTTTGATTTAATAAAGACATTTTCGCGAGGTATTAAATTCCTCTTAATTGCGTTTAGTAGATTTTAGGGAAAATAAAACTTCATTAAATATTTTAGTATTGTATAACTTTAACATAACTTTGAATACATTTTCGAAAAGTTCTAACCTCGCCAATTTGTTTGGAATGCTTATTTTACTAAATTATAGCCATGCGAAAATAAATGATTTAACAGTACTTTGTTTGTACATATTATCTTTCAAAGAAGACCACTAATACAGCTATAAAGTTATTAACCAGTATATCAAGGTTTAATTAAGATAAGAAATATATTCTCGTTGAGAGTATCCGTCTATCAATGATCACCCCTACTTTGTTTATATCATTTTATATTCTTTAATCGGTGTTAAAAGAAAAAAAATGGATTACTACCCAAGGTAATCATGTGTACCATCCATAATTAATTGTAGATGCTTACATATTATACTATTTCAACAGACTTAACTAAAAATGAATATACAAAACATCAATAGAAAAAAGTATATTATATGAGTTATTTCTTGCTAATTATGAAATTATTTCACTCTTCATAATATCGATTAACACCAAATAAGAGGTCACAAAATGCTAATGATCAAAACAAAATGTTAAAATTGAGATACAAACATAAAGTG